>NW_024070207.1:33572231-33595164 GCF_014754425.2 Oryx dammah | reverse complement strand
GAATATGCTATCTAGGTTGGTCATAACTTTTCTTCCAAGGAGTAAGCATCTTTTAATTTCACGGCTGCAATAACCATCTGCAGTGATTTTGGAGCCCCAAAATATAAAGTCTGACACTGTTTCCACTGTTTCCCCATCTATTTCCCATGAAGTGATGGGACCAGATGCCATGATCTTCGTTTTCTGAATGTTGAGCTTTAAACCAACTTTTTCACTCTCCTCTTTCACTTTCATCAAGAGGCTTTTTAGTTCCTCTTCACTTTCTGCCATAAGGGTGGTATCATCTTCATATCTGAGGTTATTGATATTTCTCCCAGCAATCTTGATTCCAGCTTGTGTTTCTTCCAGTCCAGGGTTTCTCATGATGTACTCTGCATATAAGTTAAATAAGCAGGGTGACAATATACAGCCTTCACGTACTCCTTTTCCTATTTGGAACCAGTCTGTTGTTCCATGTCCAGTTCTAACTGTTGCTTCCTGACCTGCATACAAATTTCTCAAGAGGCAGGTCAGGTGGTTTGGTATTCCCATCTCTTTCAGAATTTTCCACAGTTTATTGTGATCCACACAGTCAAAGGCTTTGGCATAGTCAATAAAACAGAAATAGATGTGTTTCTGGAACTCTCTTGCTTTTTCCATGATCCAGCAGATGTTGGCAATTTGATCTCTGGTTCCTCTGCCTTTGCTAAAACCAGCTTGAACATCAGGGAGTTCACGCTTCACGTATTGCTGAGTCTGGCTTGGAGAATTTTGAGCATTACTTTACTAGCATGTGAGATTAGTGCAATTGTGCAGTGGTTTGAGCATTCTTTGGCATTGCCTTTCTTTGGAATTGGAATGAAAACTGACCTTTTCCAGTCCTGTGGCCACTGCTGAATTTTCCAAACTTGCTGGCATATTGAGTCCAGCACTTTCACAGCATCATCTTCCACGATTTGAAATAGCTCAACTGGAATTCCATCACCTCCACTAGCTTTCTTCATAGTGATGCTTTCTAAGGCCAACTTGACTTCACATTCCAGGATGTCTGGCTCTAGATTAGTGATCACATCTTCATGATTATCTGGGTTGTGAAGATCTTTTTTGTACAGTTCTTCCGTGTATTCTTGCCACCTCTTCTTAATATCTTCTGCTTCTGTTAGGTCCATACCATTTCTGTCCTTTACTGAGCCCATCTTTGCAAGAAATATTCCCTTGGTATCTCTAATTTTCTTGAAGAGATCTCTAGTTTTTCCCATTCTGTTGTTTTCCTCTATTTCTTTGCATTGATCACTGAAGAAGGCTTTCTTATCTCTTCTTGCTATTCTTTGGAACTCTGCGCTCAGACACTTATATCTTTGCTTTTCTCCTTTGCTTTTCACCTCTCTTCTTTTCACAGCTATTTGTAAGGCCTCCTCAGACAACCATTTTGCTTTTTTGCATTTCTTTTTCATGGGGATGGTCTTGATCCCTGTCTCCTGTACAATGTCACGAACCTCATTCCATAGTTCATCAGGCACTCTATCTATCAGATCTAGACCCTAAATCTATTTCTCACTTCCAGGCCAGGGCCAGCGGCCGGGAGGAGCAACCCGAGGAGTGGTGGCTGCACAGCACAGGAGGGCCTAGAGGAGCTATCCCACGTTGAATGTCAGGAACAGTGGCGGTAAGGAGATACCCCTCGTCCAAGGTAAGGAGCAGTGGCTGTGCTTTGCTGGAGCAGCCGTGAAGAGATACTCCATGCCAAGGTAAGAGAAACCCAAGTAAGATGGTCAGTGTTGCAAGAGGGCAGACACACTGAAGCCATACTCACAGAAAACTAGTCAAACTTATCACACTAGGACCACAGTCTTGTCTATCTCAATGAAACCAAGCCATGCCTGTGGGGCAACCCAAGACGGGCGGGTCATGGTGGAGAGGCCTGACAGAATGTGGTCGACTGGAGAAGGGAATGGCAAGCCTCTTCAGTATTCTTGCCTTGAGAACCCTATGAACAGTATGAAAAGGCAAAATGATAGGATACCGAAAGAGGAAGTCCCCAGGTCAGTAGGTGCCCAATATGCTACTGGAGATCAGTGGAGAAATAACTCCCGAAAGAATGAAGGGATGGAGCCAAAGCAAAAACAATACCCAGTTGTGGATGTGACTGGTGATAGAAGCAAGATCTGATGCTGTAAAGAGCAATATCGCATAGGAACCGGGAATGTCAGGTCCATGAATCAAGGCAAATTGGAACTGGTCAAACAAGAGATGGCAAGGGTGAACGTCGACATTCTAGGAATCAGCAAACTAAAATGGACTGGAATGGGTGAATTTAACTCAGATGACCATTATATCTACTACTGCAGGCAGCAATCCCTCAGAAGAAATGGAATAGCCATCATGGTCAACAAAAGAGTCCGAAATGCAGTACTTGGATGCAATCTCAAAAACGACAGAATGATCTCTGTTCGTCTCCAAGGCAAACCATTCAAAATCACAGTAATCCAAGTCTATGCCCCAACCAGTAACGCTGAAGAAACTGAAGTTGAACGGTTTTATGAAGACCTACAAGACCTTTTAGAACTAACACCCAAAAAAGATGTCCTTTTCATTATAGGGGACTGGAATGCAAAAGTAAGAAGTCAAGAAACACCTAGAGTAACAGGTAAATTTGGCCTTGGAATGCGGAATTAAGCAGGGCAAAGACTAATAGAGTTTTGCCAAGAAAATGCACTGGTCATAGCAAACACCCTCTTCCAACAACACAAGAGAAGACTCTACACATGGACATCACCAGGTGGTCAACACCGAAATCAGATTGATTATATTCTTTGCAGCCAAAAATGGAGAAGCTCTATACAGTCAACAAAAACAAGACCGGGAGCTGACTGTGGCTCAGATCATGAACTCCTTATTGCCAAATTCAGACTTAAATTTAAGAAAGTAGGGAAAACCACTAGATCATTCAGGTATGACCTAAATAAAATCCCTTATGATTATACAGTGTAAGTTATGGCATAGCATTTAAACTCTATTTACAAGTCAACTCTTTTTTCTTCCATCTTTCAAGCATAATTATAATTTTAATAAAATCTTGATGTTTACATTATTATGACTATTATCATTAACTTCTGAGCCATCTATAATGTTTGTTTTTTATACTTCTGAATTGTCATATATTTAATAATTATCTTATTTTCTAAGTGAATTCTTATTAGTTATTTCAGTACAGAAGTAAAATGCTCATCAATATTAATTTTTAATCAGTCCAATACATTGTTTAGTCTAGCATTTCTGTTTTTTCCCTGGAGATCTTTTTGATTCTTTAATCCCTCCATTCTTTTCCATTCCACACTTTCTGGATACATTGTAGATTTGAGTACGGTTATTCATCTGCTATGTTATACTACATGTTTTCTAAATCTCATGACTATCCAGTTTACTTACATATTTTGTTGGAGTAAATGTACCAGTAGCCTTCTGTGTAATGACATGTGCAGAATGTAAATTTTTAAGTCATGGTAAGCTTGAAAATCTCCTTATACTGTTCAGAAAATTTATTTAGAGGAATGATATTTCAGAATTTTAGAGACATTGCTTCATTTTCTTCTAGCAAATAATGTTATACTTGAGAACTTTGATGCTATTCTATTTCCCAGTCTTTTTAGGATCATCTCTTTTATTTCTTGTGTTCTCAAATTTTACAACTATGTGCTTTGGTATATTCTTTTCCCCAGTCATTTTGTTGATAGTTCATTGCTTCTTTTCTTTAGGAGATCCATATCCATTAATTCTGTGAAATTTTCCATTTTATTCCTTTGATAATTTTGTCTTTTCTATTCCCTTAGTTTTAAATTTAAGATTTAGTAATTCTTGAATTAATCCTTCAGTTAAGAACTTCCTCCCTCCCATTGTCTTATTTTTCTTGTTGCTGTCAATATTATTTAAATTTCTATGAAATTTCCTTTGTTTTTAACTTTTAATATTTATTCTTTTAAAAACTGTAAGCTTGTTTTTAAATTCCAAGGACTCATTTTATTTTTTCCTGTTTCTTCCTCTTTTGTAGCATTCTGTTCTTATTTCAAAGACAAAGTATATTCTCTGAAGCTATTAATTATTGACATTTTTGAAGTTTTATCTGTTTCTTAAGTTTTCTCTTTTTATCTTGCTTCGTTTTCTGTTGTTTATTTAGGGGGCTATTTTATGTTGGAGAGCTTCCTGAATATTTCATTATCTTTCACTGTTGGATTACATTTAGGAAAGAAACATAAAAGAACTTCTTAGAAACTCTGTGTGTATCAGTTCAGTTCAGTTCAGTCGCTCAGTCAAGTCTGACTATTTGTGACCCCATGAACTGCAGCATGCCAGGCCTCCCTGTCCATCACCAACTCCCTGAGTTCACTCAAACTCACATCCATCGACTCTGTGATGCCATCCAGCCATCTCATCCTCTGTCATCCCCTTCTCCTCCTGCCCCCAATCCCTCCCAGCATTAGAGTCTTTTGCAATAAGTCAACTCTTCGCATGAGGTGGCCAAAGTATTGGAGTTTCTGCTTTAGCATCATTCCTTCCAAAGAAATCCCAGAGCTGATCTCCTTTAGAATGGACTGGTTGGATCTCCTTGCAGTCCAAGGGACTCTCAAGAGTCTTCTCCAACACCACAGTTCAAAAGCATCAATTCTTTGGTGCTCAGCTTTCTTCACAGTCCACCTCTCACATCCATACATGACTATTGGAAAAACCATAGCCTTGACTAGACGGACCTTTGTTGGCAAAGTAATGTCTCTGCTTTTGAATATGCTATCTAGGTTGGTCATAACTTTTCTTCCAAGGAGTAAGCATCTTTTAATTTCTTGGCTGTGATCACCATCTGCAATGATTTTGGAGCCCCCCAAAATAAAGTCTGCCACTGTTTCTACTGTTTCCTCATCTATTTCCCATGAAGTGATGGGACCAGATGCCATGATCTTCGTTTTCTGAATGTTGAGCTTTAAGCCAACTTTTTCACTCTCCTCTTTCTCTTTCATCAAGAGGCTTTTTAGTTCCTCTTCACTTTCTGCCATAAGGGTGGTGTCATCTGCATATCTGAGGTTATTTATATTTCTCCCGACAATCTTGATTCCAGCTTCTGTTTCTTCCAGTCCAGCGTTTCTCATGATGTACTCTTCATATAAGTTAAATAAGCAGGATGACAATATACAGCCTTGACATACTCCTTTTCCTATTTGGAACCAGTCTGTTGTTCCATGTCCAGTTCTAACTGTTGCTTCCTGACCTGCATATAGGTTTCTCTGTGTGTATAAACAGGGCTTTCAAATAACAAACTTCAAATTACAGTGATAGTGCACTAATCTAACTCTTTCATTAGGAAAACTCGCAAATGTCTGTTCTCTAAAGTCCTATGTTTCTGCAGTTACATTATCTAATTATCTGCCTCGTTTAAGACTGGCTGCTGAAATTCTGAAAGCAGGATGACTGAGCCTAGAATTTCCAAGGTTCAGTATATTTATATTTAATTGTTACATATGGAGCTTTGTACTCCACTCCATCCTCTGTTATGCTCATAGAAACAAGTACCTTTTTCATTTGTCATGTATTTTAAATTTGTAGTTTAATATCATTCAGTATAAAGTTTTAAAATCTTAGACCACTAATATAGTTGTACTGTTCATTGTTGTTTCGTGCAATGCCAATTTTAAATACAAACATCAGAACATTTAAATCATATATGAAATCACAGAAATTGTACAGTTTGTTTTAGTTCATACATGCATGTGGATTTCATTCTTTCCAGAACTGTGAAAATGCTGCACAGAACTGAACTGTTTTTATTTTGCTTATTGATATTTGCTTTTTCTATAGATACTCTCAGTCTATTGTTTACTGTTGAGTGAAAAAAAAATAGAAAATAAATTTTGGTTTCTTTTACTTTTTTGAAGAAATTATTTTCAATGTAAGTAGTTGGCTAATTATGGAAATAATATAAGAAAGGATATGGTAGGATTCTTTAGTTATTCCTATTTCTTAAAATGTCATTGTCTTTTTTTTCTGCATTTGGGGCAATTTCTGGTTCAAACAGAAAGCGTGGTCTTTGGGAACTGTTAGCTTCCTTGCTTAGTTAACAGATATAACACAGCTACTTTGTACTCACTTGGGATCTTGCTGAAGTGCAACACATCATGAGTCTACTAAAATTCTTTGCTCATGGATCACCCACAAATGCTAAATACACATTATGTGGTAATGAAGAACAGGTAGCCTGCATATTGCACCAGTCTCATTTGCTCATGTATATGCTCCATTGTCCCATGGAGTTTCATTTATAATACCCACATTGAAAGGTATAATTATTAAGAACTTCAAGACAGCAACAGCAGAGCTTTAAACCAAAGTGCTGCTATTTTGAGCCCAAGGCCATACTTATACATGGAACCAGATCTGTTTGTATTGGTCTTTTCAAGTAAATGATTTAGAAAACTAATTTTAGTTTCTAATTCATTAATTTCTTTAAAAAATATTTATTTATCTGCAGCATGTGAGATCTTCCATCTTTGGTTTCGACATGGAGGATCTTTTAGTTGTAGCTTGTGAACTCAGTTGTGGCAGCATGTGGGATCTCGTTCCCTTACCAGGGGTCAAACCCAAGTCCCCTGCATTGGGAGTGCAGAGTCTTATCCACTGCACCACTAGGGAAATCCCATCTAATTCAGTAATTTCTGCTTTTCTTTCTGTCATTTCCTTCCTCCTAGTTCCCTTACATTTTTGTTGTTTTCTTTCTTACTTTTCCATTTGAATATCCAGTTTAGTTATTTTAATTCTTACTTATTTAATAAAAATATATTTGAGGCTATGAATCTCACTTGGGTGTGATTGTAACCAAGGGCTTCCCACGTGGCACTTGTGGTAAAGAACCTGCCTGCAATGCCAGAGATGGAAGAGACGTGGGTTTGATCCCTGTGTTGGAAGAGCCCCTGGAGGAGGGCATGGCAACCCAGTACAAATGTTCTTGCCTGGAGAATCCCATGGACAGAAAAGCCTGGTGGGCTACAGTCCATGTGGTCACAAAATAGGCTTGGTTTGCACACTTATATAAGACTCATGACCCCTTTATTCCTTTCAATTTCTCCTTTTTGGAATGGGTGTGTCTCTCCTAAGCCTGCCCCACCACTGCATTTTAGAAACAGTTTCTAGTTTTACATGTCACATGTGGAGAGTAATTTTGTCCGAAGTTCAGCCATATCCAGAATATTACCCATACCTGATTAGATGATTTAGAAGATGAGATTTAAGACCTATTGAGTTGACAGCCATAAAAGACAATGAAAGAATGCCATTTGCAGCAACACAGATGGACCTAGAGATTATCATACTAAGTGAAATAAGTCAGAAAAAGAAAGAAAGATACCATATGATATCACTAATATGTGTAATTTAAAATATGACACAAATGAACCTATCTATGAAACAGAAACAGACTCACAGACATAGAGGTTAGACTTGTGGTTGCCAAGGGGAAGGGAGGTAGGGGAAGAAAAGATTGGGAGTTTGGGATTAGATGCAATCTATTGCAACCTATTATATATAGATGCAAAGTATTACATATAGGATGCAAACATATATACATATACACATACATATACATAAACATATATTACATATGTAGATGCAAACTATTATACAGTAGGAAGGAACTTGTTTATTCAACCTATATACTTTGCTATACAGCAGAAATTAATACAACATTGTAAATGAACTATAGTTTAATAAAACATTTTTTAAAGGAATAAGATCTATTGAGTTGATATTTAGATGAAATTTTGGCCTTAGAGTCAATGCTAAAATGAGTTAAGGCATTATTTGTGTTGGGATGAAGTGAAAGTATATATTTTGCACACGTGAAAAATTACAATTGTGAGGAGGAGGCAGAAGGCAGACTGTAGTGAATTAAATTATGTCCTTCCCCAAAATATGTTAAAGTTTTATCTTTCAGGATATAGTCTGCTGCTGCTGCTGCTGCTGCTAAGTCACTTCAGTCGTGTCCAACTCTGTGCGATCCCATAGACGGCAGCCCACTAGGCTCCCCCGTCCCTGGGATTCTCCAGGCAAGAACACCGGAGTGGGTTGCCATTTCCTTCTCCAATGCATGAAAGTGAAAAGTGAAAGTGAAGTCGCTCAGTCGCTCAGTCGTGTCTTACTAATTGCTTCAGTTATGTACTTACTAGCAGCTTCAGTTATGTACTTGTTCCCAATCTCATAGAGCCTTGCTCACTACAGGGAGCCTCCTGCCCTTTTTTCCTCTGTTCCTAGCTGCCACAGGTATCTGGACTATGCTGATTCTTTCAGCACTCTTGGGGTCTGAAACCAGAACCTTGGTGAGCACATTGAAAGTTCAGAGATGTTAGAGTCATACTTCTCTGCTCCTTTGCTCTCAGATGAGAAGTCTCAGTTCTGCTCTTTCTCCAAGTTTGCAGAGTTATCTTGGGCTGCAGGAAGGTGTCTGCTCCTTCTTTACTCCTAGTAGCCCCAGGGGTTCAGAATGTTTTGTTGTTTGATATTTATCTGGCTGGAATTTAAGCTGTGTTTACTGTTTATTATTTTCTTTATCTGTAAGTATCAGAGGGTGAAATTTGCTCCTTGTTTTTGTCTCCCATGTTGTATAGGAGCCCTCCTGACTTGGTAAGGTGTTGGGGAAGACGAGACATTTTGTAGTCCTTGATTAAGTCTTAGTCTTTTAGGAAGCCTGTGTTCCTGAGTTGTGACTTTTGCAAGTCCTTCTCAGGATTTTTGCCCCCATTAGGTGAGACAAGAAGGTTTCAAAAGCCTACAGTTGGATAGTTTCCTTTTCTATGTTGGTTAGGTTCCAGTAAAACTCATTGACCTGGATCTAGCGAAATGATTTCCTTTGAGGGTGGTCCTTGGTAGGAAGAACAAATGCTCTAGGCATATTCCAGAATGGTTACTTTTTGCTTCTTCCTACTGGAAGAATGAAGAGATTTTTTATCTTCTCATTTTCACTGTGAGAGCTTAGTGGAGCTCCTGGAGGTTTCAGTTCAGTTCAGTTCAGTTCAGTCGCTCAGTTGTGTCCGAGTCTTTGCAACCCCATGAAACGCAGCACGCCGGGCCTCCCTGTCCATCACCAACTCCCGGAGTTCACTCAAACTCACGTCCATCGACTCCGTGATGCCATCCAGTCATCTCATCCTCGGTCGTCCCCTTCTTCTCCTGCCCCCAATCCCTCCCAGCATCAAAGTCTTTTCCAATGAGTCAACTCTTCGCATGAGGTGGCCAAAGTACTGGAGTTTCAGCTTTAGCATCATTCCCTCCAAAGAAATCCCAGGGATGATCTCCTTCAGAGTGGACTGGTTGGATCTCCTTGCAGTCCAAGCGACTCTCAAGAGTCTTCTCCAACACCACAGTTCAAAAGCATCAATTCTTTGGTGCTCAGCCTTCTTCACAGTCCAACTCTCACATCCATACATGACCACTGGAAAAACCATAGCCTTGGCTAGACGGACCTTAGTCGGCAAAGTTATGTCTCTGCTTTTGAATATGCTATCTAGGTTGGTCATAACTTTTCTTCCAAGGAGTAAGCGTCTTTTAATTTCATGGCTGCAATCACCATCTGCAATGATTTTGGAGCCCCCCAAAATAAAGTCTGACACTGTTTCCACTGTTTCCCCATCTGTTTCCCATGAAGTGATGGGACTGGATGCCATGATGTTCGTTTTCTGAATGTTGAGCTTGAAAGGTTGTTGTTGAATCATAACGCTGGGATTTTTGGCCCCCGGAGGAGAAGAATTTAATCCGGGGCCAGAGATGAGGCTTGATCGCTCAGAGCTTTTGTGTAATAAAGTTTTATTAAAGTATAAAGGAGATAGAGAAAGCTTTTGACATAGGCATCAGAAGAGGGCAGAAAGAGTACCCCCCTGTTAGTCTTTAGCTGGATGTTATATAGTCCCCAGCAGTCTGTTAATGAAAGAAAGGAATGTCTCAAAACTTAGAATGGCACCAGACCCCTCACCCATAAGATGTATTTTGGGATAATCTTGGCACCAAATGGTTTATCTTGGGCCATAAAAGGATTAACTTGAATCTTGAAGAAGAGCAGAGCACCATACAAATAGTTTTATTTACATAGATTAGAGGAACAATATCAGAGTATAACATACTGGTTTATCAAGTAGGTTCTGAGCCCAAAAGGCAGAACCGACTTGAAGACAGAGTTTGGGGTAAATGCATAGTATATTAGCATAGCTTAAGATAAACATTTTCATAAGCAAAAGGCAATGGTTAACTTTAAGTGAGACCAGGTGTCATTATGGCAACACAGAATTTTAAGAGAAACCTCCTTTTAAATTTGTATAGAGAAGGAAAAAATATCGCTAGTTTGTTTTTTCCTGCCGCTTAAGAGAGATAAAAATGTCTGACACTTGCAGGCTATTTTTTCTCCATTTGGAGACTCCTGGCCTTTCTGCCTGTTACCCTCTCAAGCTTTAAGCCAACTTTTTCACTCTCCCCTTTCACTTTCATCAAGAGGCTTTTTAGTTCCTCTTCACTTTCTGCCATAAGGGTGGTGTCATCTGCATATCTGAGGTCATTGATATTTCTCCCAGCAATCTTGATTCCAGCTTGTGTTTCTTCCAGTCCAGCGTTTCTCATGATGTACTCTGCATATAAGTTAAATAAGCAGGGTGACAATATACAGCCTTGACATACTCCTTTTCCTATTTGGAACAAGTCTGTTGTTCCATGTCCAGTTCTAACTCTTGCTTCCTGGCCTGCATACAGGTTTCTCAAGAGGCAGGTCAGGTGGTCTGGTATTCCCATTTCTTTCAGAATTTTCCACAGTTTATTGTGATCCACACAAAGGCTTTGGCATAGTCAATAAAGCAGAAATAGATGTGTTTCTGGAACTCTCTTGCTTTTTCCATGATCCAGTAGATGTTGGCAATTTGATCTCTGGTTCCTCTGCCTTTTCTAAAACCAACTTGAACGTCAGGAAGTTCACAGTTCACGTATTGCTGAAGCCTGGCTTTGAGAATTTTGAGCATTATTTACTAGCATGTGAGATGAGTGCAATTGTGTGGTAGTTTGAGCATTCTTTGGCATTGCCACAATTCCACCTCTTCCCTAAGATTGGTCCCTCTGGTGTTATAACTCTCAAGTTTGTCTGCACTGAGCTTCTCAAAATTCTTCAAGTATAGGTTGTTTTCCTACCTTCATTCTGGATCCCATGAAATGTTCTGCTCTTGTGTTGTACCCTAAGTTGTCATTCTCTGTAAACACTTTGTTTCTCCAGTTTGCGGGACAGCAATTTGACCTTTAACCTTTCTTGCTTTGGCCTAAGAAGAGGTGTTGATTTTTCAGAGTGTTCTTATTTGGATCACAGTGATGAATTCTATGCTCTTGCTGTTTCAAACTAGAAACTGGAAGGCCACACCAATTACTTTTTATTACAGAATTAACCTGTGAACAGATTCATCTCACTATGGATGAAAATTTGACCAAATGGTAAAGTCTCCTTTGATAACTCCTCTAAATCTTAGTTCCCATGCTCATTCCAGAGGTAAATGTATGGGCTTAATTTTTAATCTTTAAAAAATGATTGTTTCATTTAAGTTGATTTAACTGTACCCATGGAAGTTATGTTATCATTTTATTTCATAAATATTATTTTATTTATATATTACTAGTTAATGAAGTACCCCCAAATTTAGTGGCTTAAATTAATAAACATTAACCATGTAACATTTACCATGGAACTTGAATCTGGGCACAGCTTAATTAGGTGCCTCTGGCCCAGGGCCTCTCACAAGTTAACCTCCCTGTGGTCTCAAGTGTTAACCGATGGAGAATTCACTTTGAAGTTCGCTCATCTTGAACGTTGGCAGTGCTCAGGTCATAGCTGGCTCTGGATGAAGACATAGTTCCTAGGCACATTCCATAGCACCTGGCTTCTTTCACAGAGAATCAGTGAGAGAATAAGAGTTAATAAAATGAAAGCCAGCGTCTTTCTGCATCATAGTATTAGAAGTGATGTTCCACCACTTTTGCCTTTTTCTATTTGTTAAATTGAGTAACTATGTCATGTTGGGACTCATACTTTATGTATATTTTTCAAAATGATTTTCTACATGGTAATATTCAGATCAGTCCATGTTTATATATATATTTATATATATTAATATATATATTATTAAACTAAGCATCCACAAATATATATAATATATAATAATATATAAATATATGTTATAATTATTACAATATTAAATATATATATATATATATATATATGGTTGTGTTTGTTGTTTAGGTTGATCTCTGCATAGTGTTCCATAGGATCATTCCACATTTTATTTTGCCATTTCCCTGTTGTTAGGCATTACAATTCGTCAGTTATATAATAAGCGTATACTTTGGTCTAACTTCAGCATACCTATAATTCAAGTTTCAGGGTCATGGTTTATACATTTTAAATTTTTATAGCTGGTGTAAAATTGCCCTCCTCTGTGGTAACTAGCATCTTGCACTATCACCATCAGTGTATGCACATATGCTTCTCTACACACTCACCAACTCTTGATATTACTAAACTTTTAACAGTTGTTATTAATCTGCTAGAATAGTAGTGTTATTATTTCATTAAAGAATCTTGATTGCTAGTGCAAATGAACATCTCTTCATTGTTTTATGGCTATTTTCATGCCCTATTCTGAAAAATTGTTTGTTTATAACTTTTGCACATTTTTCTATTAGGATACTTATTTTTTTGTCAATGAATTGTACAATTTATTTATATGTTCTCAACACCATTTTTTTGTTATATATGTAGTATGTAGTCTTTCAGTCATTTATTTTCATTCAGTCATTTATTTCTTTTAAAAATTTGTTTATATTATTTTTGTCATATAAGAATTTTAAACTTTAACAAGACTTATGAATATATTCCTTTGTTATTTATTTTTCTGTATATTCTTTAAGAATGCTTCCACCACTCAACTACATTGACTGTCATTTTTAATAGCACTTATTGCATTCAAGGCACTATTCTAAGAACTTTGCATGCTTCATTTCATCACAACCTCAAGAAAAACTCAACAAAGTATGTTTTCCTGTTGTTTCCATTTTTCCAATAAGGAAAAAGAAGCACGTAGTGGTAAAGTAACTTGCTTCAGCAAATATTAGAACCAGAATTCAAACTCAGGCAATCTAATTTCACTTTGCTGAACCTGGGATTTTGTAAAATCATTAGTACATACATGTATATCTCTATAGCTTTTATTTTTACTTAGGTTCTTAATATACCTAAAATTTATTTATTTAGTAAGTTTTATGTTATGAGTTTGAATTGTTATCTTGTTTCAAGACAATTCCTTGTGCAACTTTCCAGTTTTCTTCTTATTGTTGTTTTTGTTTAGTTGCTCAGTCATGTCCTACTCTTGTGACCCCATGCACAGTAGCCCTCCAGGCTCCTCTGTCCATGGGATTTCCCATAATACTGAAGTGGTTAGCTATTTTCTTCTCCAGGGCATCTTCCTGACCCAGGGATTGAAACCATGTCTCATGCTGGGCAGGTGGATTCTTTATGCCAAGGCACCAAGAAAGTGTTCTTTTTATGTAAAACACCAATCTCTCATATTTATATGGGTCTTTTTAAAGACATATTTGTATATTTTTATGCCAGATCTTCTCATTAAATTCATGTTATTCCATTCTTTAGTTCACACATTTTAAAGTCTCCATCTGATAGAATAAAATCAATGACCAATTTTATGATCTTTCATGCAAAAAATAAATAAATTACAATAACTTTAAAGCATATATATATCTTATATATGATAAAACAAGTCTTCCTTCAGTGATTTTCTTTTCAGAATCATCTTGGCTATTTATTCCTCTGTATAAATTCGTATAAATTCATATAAAATGTGACTTTATGAATTGATTTTAATAAAAAATATTATAGAGAATTATATTGTGAATGTACTAATTTTTTGATACATTTAAAGAAAATTGATATCCATAAATATTGATTTCATACATCCATGAATTAAATCTTATTTTAGATACATCATTAACTACATAGAATAACTTCTGTATAATGGTTTTATTCATTCCTAGATAGATCTATTCCATGATATTTAACTATTTATTTTCTACCATTAAATACCAGTAATAAGTTTCCTCAAAATTATTTTAAATGATTCATTATAGTATATAAAAAATTTATTTTTTGTTTTGATGTTTATATTTAACCACTATTTTTTAATGAAATTTGTATTAAATAATTGTAGGTTCACAAGAAGTTATAAGAAATAATAGATATATTCCCCCCTCATATCCTTTACTTTATTTTGCAAATTTATACTGTAATATCAAAGCCAGAGTATTGACATTGATACAGTCCACCAATCTTATGTAGATTTCCCCACTTGTAGTTTTTTGTGTTGGTGTGCATTTGGTTTTATAAAATTATCTTACATATATAGACTCCTATGTCCATGATCACAGTGAGGATACTGAACAGTTCCTTAAGCACAAGGATCCCTCATGTTACCCATTTATAACTTCACCCATCATACTTCTCCACCACTATCCCTAACCACTGTGAATCACTAATATGCTCTGCATTTTTACATTTATTTTTCATTTAAAATTGTACAAATATAAAAATACAGTGTGTGTACTTTTGATATTGGCTTTTTCATATAGGACAATTTCTTAGAGATACATCCAAGATTGTAAGTGTATCAATACTTTGTTCCTTTTCATCACTAAGTAGTATTCCATGTTATGGATATACCAGCTTCTTTAACCATTCACCTGTTGAAGGGCACTGGAGATGTATTATGATTTTTACTATTATAAACAGAGCTGCTGTACATATTCTAAATATCCATGTATATCTTTTTATGTGAGCATATGTTTTTATTTCTATGTGATAAATGTCTAAGAGTGCAATTACTGGGTCATATAGTAATTATGTGTTTAGTTTTATATGAAACATTAAATTGTGACTATTATTTTACATTCCCACCAATGTGTCAGTGATACAGTTTCTAAATATTCTCAGTAGCATTTTGTTTTGTTCTTTTTTAAAATTTCAGCCATTGTGTAGATGTGATAACATATTGTGTAGTGATAACACACTATGGATTTTATTTGCATTTTCTTAATGTCTAATGATTTGAACATAATTATATGTACTTATTTGTCATCCATATATTCTTTTCAGTAATGTGTTAATATCCTTTCCCAATTTTGTAATTGGATTGTTACTGTTGAATATTGAGATAACCTTATATATTATGATATTAGTTGTAGATGTGGTTTTCAAATATTTTTTCTGTAGCTTGTCTTTTCATGTCTCCGATGGACTTTTGCAGGGGAAAAAAATTTTAATTTGGATGAGATCCAATTAAATTGTTTTTTCTTTTGTAGTTCATTCTTTTGGTAACAAGTCTAAGAATTCTTTGTACAGTTCTGGATCCTAAAGTTTTTCTCCTCAGTTGTTTTTTGTTGTTGTTTTTGTTGTTTTCTATAAGATTTTAAGTTTTTGTTTGTATATTTAAGATCATGATCCAACTTTTACTTAATTTTTATATAAAATATAAGACTTGTTTCGATTTTCCTTTATTTCTTATGTACACTTCATAGCTCCAAAACTGTTGTTGAAAACTATTCCTTGTTCCTGAATTGAGTTTGAACCCTTGTCACAAATCAGCTAAGCATAGTTGTGTGGGTCTGTTTCTGATTTCCATAGGTCAATGTGTCTGTCATCCACTAATACCCCTTTCTACTGAGTAACTGTAGCTTCATATTAAGCCTTAATATTGGGAAGAGTGAGTACTCTGGCTTTACTCTTCTTTATCAAAATTATTGTAGTTACACTTAATCCTTGCCATACATATAAATTTTATAATAAACCTGTCAGTGTCTTAAAAAACTTACTGAAAAAATGACAGGATTTGCATTAAACCTATAGATTAATTTAGGAATAGATATCTTTAATATGTTGAGTCTTCCAATATATGAACTTGATAAGTCTCTCCAATTAATTTTGTTTCATTTCTTTACCCAGTGTTTTTTCATTTTTAACATATTTTGAAATATGTCATATTTTGTATATACCTAAATGTTTCATTTTCTTTGAGAGATTTTACATGGTACTTTCTTTTTTATTTTGTTTTCCACATATTGATTGTTAGTCTATATAAATAAAATTGATACAAGTTGATCTTGTGTCCTTTTTCTTGCTGAGCTCATTTACTTATTCTAGGAATATTTTTGAAAAATTCCTTGGGATTTTATTTGTAGTTGATCATGCCATAGGCAAATAGAAGTTGTTTTATTTTTTCCTTTCCAATCTGTATTTTTTTTTCTTCCTTTATGACAGTGACTAAAACTTCTAGTACTCTTGTGACTAAGAGTAATAGAGGGGGTTGATCCTTTTTTACCATTATGTAAAATCTCTCTCTTTTCCATTAATTTTCTTTGCTCTAAATCCACTTTACAGATATGAATGTAGGTACTACTGCCGTCATAGAATTAATGTTGCATGCTTTATGTTTTTTCATTCTAATACTTTTGACCTGCTTAAATTTTTATATTTGAAGCGAGTTTTTTGTGAATTAAGTCTAGTCATTTTTTATTGATCTAATTACCAAATTCTGTCTTTTCATTGATTTATTTGAGCTGTTTACATTTAAAGTAATTCTTGATATGCTACTGTCTGTCATTTTATTGTTTGTTTTTTCCTCTGGTTCTTGTACTTCCATTTCAATTTTCTTGCCTCTAATGAGTTACTTGAATACTACTTTTAGGATTCCATGTTGACTTATTTATGGTATTTTTCGATATATTTTTGTAATTTCTATAGTAACTGACCCAATTATTAAAATATGCATAGATAATTTATCATTGTCTACTGGAATCAGCTTTTTACTACTTTATGTGAAGGTAAAATATTCACTTTCATTCAGGATGCTTAGTCTTCCCCACTTAATAATACCATTTCCTTTATTATCACATGGTGCTATAATTTTTGTTTGACTCATCAAATATATTTTATAAGGCTCATAAACAAAGACAGAGTCAATTTTATGTACCCATATTTCTTTTCTTTCAGTTGTCTTTTCTTTTTACCTTATGCTCGAAGTTTATTTCTTTTACCATTACTTTTCTGTTTAAAGAATTTCCTTCAGCCATCTCTCTAACAAATCTTCTAAACAGAGAGTGTAATAGTGGCTACTATGGGCTAGATGATGGAGAGAATGGGGAGATGGTTTTGTTGTTGTTGCTGTTCAGTCCCTAAGTCGTGTCCGACTCTTTTTGACTCCATGGACTGCAGCATGCCAGGCTTACCTGTCCTTCATTATCTCCTGGAGTTTGCTCAAATTCATGTCCATTGAATCAGTGATGCCATCCAACCATCTTATCCTCTGTTGCCTCCTTCTCCTCCTGTCCTCAATCTTTCCCAGCATCAGAGTCTTTTCCAATGATTCAGCTCTTCACATCAGATAGCCAAAGTTTTGCTGGTTCAGCACCATTTCTTTTTTTCTTTTTTTAAAATATAAATTTATTTATTTTAATTGGAGGCTAATTACTTTATGATATTGTATTGGTTTTGCCATACATTGACATGAATCTGTCACGGGTGTACATATGTTCCCCATCCTGAACCTCCCTCCCACTTCCCTCCCCATACCATCCCTCTGGGTCATCCCAGTGTACCGGCCCCGAGCCAGCAACTGTTTGTTTCACATATGGTAATATACATGTTTCAATGCCATTCTCCCAAATCATCCCACCCTTGCCCTCTCCCACAGAGTCCAAAAGACTGTTCTATACATCTGTGTCTCTTTTGCTGTCTCACATACAGGGTTATTGTTACCATCTTTCTAAATTCCATATATATGTGTTAGTATCCTGTATTGGTGTTTTTCTTTCTGGCTTACTTCACTCTGTATAATAGGCTCCAGTTTCATCCACCTCAATAGAACTGATTCAAATGTATTCTTTTTAATGGCTGACTAATAATCCATTGTGTATATGTACCACAGCTTTCTTATCCATTCATCTGCTATGGACATCTAGGTTGCTTCCATGTCCTGGCTATTATAAACAGTACAGTGATGAACATTGGGGTACACGTGTCTCTTTCAATTCTGGTTTCCTCGGCGTGTATGCCTAGCAGTGGGATTGCTGGGTGGTATGGCAGTTCTATTTCCAGTTTTTTAAGGAATCTCCACATTGTTCTCCATAGTGGCTTTCTATTTTGTTCCATTGATCTATATTTCTGTCTTTGTGCCAGTACCATACTGTCTTGATGACTGTGGCTATGTAGTAGAGCCTGAAGTCAGGCAGGTTGATTCCTCCAGTTCCATTCTTCTTTCTAAAGATTACTTTGGCTATTCGAGGTTTTTTGTATTTCCATACAAATTGTGAAATTATTTGTTCTAGCTCTGTGGAAAATACCGTTGGTAGCTTGAAAGGGATTGCATTGAATCTATATATTACTTTGGGTAGTATACTCATTTTCACTATATTGATTCTTCTGTTCCACAAACATGGTATATTTCTCCATCTATTAGTGTCCTCTTTGATTTCTTTCACCAGTGTTTTATAGTTTTCTTTATATAGGTCTTTTGTTTCTTTAGATAGATATATTCCTAAGTATTTTATTCTTTTCATTGCAATGGTGAATTGGATTGTTTCCTTAATTCCTCTTTCTGTTTTCTCATTATTAGTGTATAGGAATGCAAGGGATTTCTGTGTGTTAATTTTATATCCTGCCTATTTATTATATTCATTGATTAGTTCTAGTAATTTTCTGGTGAAGTCTTTTAGGGTTTTCTATGTAGAGGATCATGTCATCTGCAAACAGTGAGAGTTTTACTTCTTTTCCAATTTGGATTCCTTTTATTTCTTTTTTTGCTCTGATTGCTGTGGCGAAAACTTCCAAAACTATGTTGAATAGCAGTGTTGAGAGTGGACACCCTTGTCTTGTTCCTGACTTTAGGGAAAATGCTTTCAATTTTTCACCATTGAGGATAATGTTTGCTGTGGGTTTGTCATATATAGCTTTTATTATGTTGAGGTTAGTTAGTTCAGTTGCTCAGTCGTGTCCGACTCTTCGCAACCCCATGAATCACAGCACGCCAGGCCTCCCTGTCCATCACCAACTCCCAGAGTTCACTCAGACTCACGTCCATCGAGTCAGTGATGCCATCCAGCCCTCCCATCCTCTATTGTCCCCTTCTTCTCCTGCCTCCAATCCCTCCCAGCATCAAAATCTTTTCCAATGAGTCAACTCTTTGCATGACGTGGCAACACAAAGAAAGGCAATGCCAGAGAATGCTCAAACTACCACACAATTGCACTCATCTCACATGCTAGTCAAGTAATGCTCAAAATTCTCCAAGCCAGGCTTCAGCAATACATGAACCATGAACTTCCAGATGTTCAAGCTGGTTTTAGAAAAGGCAGAGGAACCAGAGATCAAATTGCCAACATCCGCTGGATCATGGAAAAAGCAAGAGAGTTCCAGAAAAACATCTATTTCTACTTTATTGACTATACTAAAGCTTTTGACTGTGTGGATCACAATAAACTGTGGAAAATTCTGAAAGAGATGGGAATACCAGACCACCTGACCTGCCTCTTGAGAAATCCGTATGCAGGCCAGGAAGCAAGAGTTAGAACTGGACATGGAACAACAGACTGGTTCCAAATAGGAAAAGGAGTACGTCAAGGCTGTATATTGTCACCCTGCTTATTTAACTTCTAGGCAGAGTACATCATGAGACACCCTGGACTGGAAGAAACACAAGCTGGAATCAAGATTGCTGGGAGAAATATCAATAACCTCAGATATGCAGATGACACCACCCTTATGGCAGAAAGTGAAGAGGAACTAAAGAGCCTCTTGATGAAAGTGAAAGAGGAGAGCGAAAAAGTTGGCTTAAAGCTCAACATTGAGAAAATGAAGATCATGGCATCCAGTCCCATCACTTCATGGGAAATAGATGGGGAAACAGTGTCAGACTTTATTTTTTGGGGATCCAGAATCACTGCAGATCGTGACTGCAGCCATGAAATTAAAAGACGCTTACTCCTTGGAAGAAAAGTTATGACCAACCTAGATTGCATATTCAAAAGCAGAGACATTACTTTGCCGACTAAGGTCCGTCTAGTCAAGACTATGGTTTTTCCAGTAGTCGTGTATGCATGTGAGAGTTGGACTGTGAAGAAGGCTGAGTGCCAAAGAATTGATGCTTTTGAACTGTGGTGTTGGAGAAGACTCTTGAGAGTCCCTTGGACTGCAAGAATATCCAACCAGTCCATTCTGAAGGAGATCATCCCTGGGATTTCTTTGGAAGGAATGATGCTAAAGCTGAAACTCCAGTACTTTGGCCACCACATTATGTTGAGCTATGTTCCTTCTATTCTTGCTTTCTCGAGGGTTTTTTTTTTTTTTAATCATAATTGGATGTTGAATTTTGTCAAAGGGTTTCTCTACATCTATTGAGATAATCATATGGCTTATATTTTTCAATTTGTTAATGTGGTATATTACATTGGTTGATTTGTGGATATTGAAGAATCTTCGCATCCCTGGGATAAAGCCCACTTTGTCATGATGTACGATCTTTTTAATGTGTTGTTGGATTCTGTTTGCTAGAATTTTGTTAAGGATTTTTGCATCTATGTTCATCAGTGATATTAGGCTGTAGTTTTCTTTTTTTTGTGGCATCTTTTTCAGGTTTTGGTATTAGAGTGATGGTGGCCTCATAGAATGAGTTTGGAAGTTTACCTTCCTCTGCAATTTTCTGGAAAAGTTTGAGTAGGATAGGTATTAGCTCTTCTCTAAATTTTTGGTAGAATTCAGCTGTGAAGCCATCTGGACCTGGGCTTTTGTTTGCTGGAAGATTTCTGATTATAGTTTCAATTTCCATGCTTGTGATGGGTCTGTTAAGATTTTGTATTTCTTCCTGGTTCAGTTTTGGAAAGTTGTACTTTTCTAAGAATTTGTCCATTTCTTCCACGTTGTCTATTTTATTGGCATATAGTTGCCGATAGTAGTCTCTTATGATCCTTTGTATTTCTGTATTGTCTGTTGTGATCTGTCCATTTTCATTTCTAACTTTATTGATTTGATTTTCCTCCCTTTGTTTCTTGATGAGTCTGGCTAATGGTTTGTCAGTTTTATTTATCCTCTCAAAGAACCAGCTTTTGGCTTTGTTGATTTTTGCTATGGTCTCTTTTTTTCTTTTGCATTTATTTCTGCCCTAATTTTTAAGATTTCTTTCCTTCTGCTAACTCTGGGGTTCTTTATTTCTTCCTTTTCTAGTTGCTTTATGTGTAGAGTTAGGTTATTTATTTGACTTTTTTCTTGTTTCTTGAGGTATGCCTGTATTGCTATGAACCTTCCCTTAGCACTGCTTTTACAGTGTCCCACAGGTTTTGGGTTGTTGTGTTTTCATTTTCATTCATTTCTCTGCATACTTTTATTTCTTTTTTGATTTCTTCTGTGATTTGTTGGTTATTCAGCAGCATGCTGTTCAGCCTCCATATGTTGGAATGTTTAATAGTTTTTCTCCTGTAATTGAGATCTAATCTTACTTCATTGTGGTCAGAAAAGATGCTTGGAATCATTTCAATTTTTTTGATTTTACCAAGGCTGGATTTATGGCCCAGGATGTGATCTATCCTGGAGAAAGTTCCGTGTGTACTGTAAAAAAGGTGAAATTCCTTGTTTTGGGGTGAAATGTCCTATAGATATCAATTAGGTCTAACTGCCTTTTTTATCATTTAAATTTTGTGTTTCCTTGTTAATTACCTGTTTAGTTGATCTATCCATAGGTGTGAGTGTGGTATTAAAGTCTCCCACTAGTATTGTCTTGTTAATTTCCCCTTTCATACTTGTTAGCATTTGTCTTACATATTGCAGTGCTATGTCAGGTGCATATATATTTATAAGTGTTATATCTTCTTCTTGGATTGATCCCTTGATCATTATGTGGTGTCCTTCTTTGTCTCTTTTCACAGCCTTTGTTTTACAGTCTATTTTATCTGATATAAGTATTGCTCCTCCTGCTTTCTTTTGATCTCTATGAGCCTGGAATATCTTTTTCCAGCCCTTCTCTTTCAATCTGTATGGGTCTCTTGTAGGCTACAAACATAGGGGTCTTGTTTCTGTATCCATTCAGCGAGTCTTTGTCTTTTGTTTGGGGCATTCAACCCATTTACATTTAAGGTAATTGTTGATAAGTATGATCCCATTGCCATTTACTTTGTTGTTTGGGGTTTGAGTTTATACACTTTTTCTGTGTTTCCTGTCTAGAGAAGATCCTTCAGTATTTGTTGAAGAGCTGGTTTGGTGGTGCTGAATTCTCTCAGCTTATCTGTATGCAAGTCAGGAAGCAACAGTTAGAACTGGACATGGAACAACAGACTGGTTCCAAATAGGAAAAGGAGTACGTCAAGGCTGTATATTGTCACCCTGCTTATTTAACTTCTATGCAGAGTACATCATGAGAAACGCTGGACTGGAGGAAGCACAAGCTCGAATCAAGATTGCCGGGAGAAATGCCAATAACCTCAGATATACAGATGACACCACCCTTATGGCAGAAAGTGAAGAGGAGCTAAAAAGCCTCTTGATGAAAGTGAAAGAGGAGAGCCAAAAAGTTGGCCTAAAGCTCAACATTCAGAAAACGAAGATCATGGCATCTGGTCTCATCACTTCATGGGAAATAGATGGGGAAACAGTAGAAACAGTGTCAGACTTAATTTTTTTGGGCTCCAGAATCACTGCAGATGGTGACTGCAGCCATGAAATTAAAAGACACTTACTCCTTGGAAGAAAAGTTATGACCAACCTAGATAGCATATTCAAAAGCAGAGACATAACTTTGCCGACTAAGGTCTGTCTAGTCAAGGCTATGGTTTTTCCAGTGGTCATGTATGG
>NW_024070207.1:33408896-33571831 GCF_014754425.2 Oryx dammah | reverse complement strand
CAGCTTTTGCTTGTCTGTAAAGCTTTTGATTTCTCCTTCATATTTGAGTGAGATCCTTGCTGGGTCCAGTAATCTGGGTTCTAGGTTTTTCTCTTTCATCACTTTAAGTATGTCCTGCCATTCCTTCTGGCTTGAAGAGTTTCTATTGAAAGATCAGCTATTATCCTTATGGGAATTCCCTTGTGTGTTATTTTTTGTTTTTCCCTTGATGCTTTTAATATTTATTCTTTGTGTTTGATCTTTGTTAATTTGATTAACATGTGTCTTGTGGTGTCTCACATTGGGTTTATCCTGTTTGGGACTCTCTGGGTTTCTTGGACTTAGGTGATTATTTCGTTCCCCATTGTAGGGACGTTTTTGACTATTATCTCCTCAAGTATTTTCTCATGGTCTTTCTTTTTCTCTTCTTCTGGGACTCCTATGATTCGAATGTTGGGGTGTTTCACATTATCCCAGAGGTTTCTGAAATTTTCCTCATTTCTTTTAATTTGTTTTTCTTTTTTCCTCTCTGTTTCATTTATTTCTACCATTTTATCTCCTAGTTCACTTATCCTATCTTCTGCCTCCATTATTCTACTGATGGTTCCCTGCAGAATGTTTTTGATATCATTTATTGCATTATTCATTATATATTGACTCTTTTTTCTTTCTTTGAGGTCCTTGTTAAACCTTTCTTGCATCTTCTCAATCCTTGTCTCTAGGCTATTTATCTGTAACTCCATTTTGTTTTCAAGATTTTGGATCATTTTCACTATCATTATTTGGAATTCCTTATCAGGTAGATTCCCTATCTCTTCCTCTTTTGTTTGGTTTGGTGGGCATTTGTCTTGTTTCTTTCAGTTCAGTTCAGTTCAGTCGCTCAGTTGTGTCCGACTCTTTGAGACCCCATGAATTGCAGCACGCCAGGCCTCTCTGTCCCTCACCATCTCCCGGAGTTCACTCAGACTCATGTCCATTGAGTCAGTGATGCCATCCAGCCATCTTATCCTGGGTCGTCCCCTTCTCCTCCTGCCCTCAATCCCTCCCAGCATTGGAGTCTTTTCCAATGAGTCAACTCTTCGCATGAGGTGTCCAAATTACTGGAGCTTCAGCTTTAGCATCATTCCTTCCAAAGAAATCCCAGCGTTGTTTCTTTACCTGCTGGGTATTTCTCTGCCTCTTCATCTTCTTTATATTGTTGTGTTTGGGGTGGCCTTTCTGTATTCTGGCAGTTTGTGGAGTTCTCTTTATTATGGAGTTTCCTTGTTGTGGGTGGGGTTGTGTGGGTGGCTTGTCAAGATTTCCTGGTTAGGGAAGCTTGTGTTGGTGTTCTGGTGGGTGGAGCTGGATTTCTTCTCTCTGGAGTGCAATGAAGTGTCCAGTAGTGAGTTTTGAGATGTCAATCGGTTTGGAGTGACTTTCAGTTCATTTCAGTCACTCAGTCATGTCTGACTCTTTGTGACCCCATGAACTGCAGCACACCAGGCCTCCTTGTCCATCACCAACTCCCAGAGTGACTTTGGGCAGCCTGTATATTGAAGCTCAGGGCTATGTTCCTGTGTTGCTGGAGATTTTGCATGGTATGTCTTGCTCTGGAACTTGTTGGCCCTTGGGTGGTGCTTGGTTTCAGTGTAGGTATGGAGGCCTTTGATGAGGTCCAATAAATTACTGTTCCCTGGAATCAGGAGTTCTCTGGTGTTTTCAGGATTTGGACTTAAGCCTCCTGCCTCTGGTTTTCAGTCTTATTCTTACAGTAGCCTCAAGACTTCTCCATCTGTCACTTCCAAGTTGGTTCCCTCTGTTTGTTTTAGCTTCTTCTGTTTGCAGATCTTTTCAGTGTCTAATTTCTGCCCTGACAGAAGAAGGCGGTGGTGGACACTTTTTTAGGCTCAGTTGTTCAGTCGTGCCGTGGGGAGGGAGGGACGCTGCAATCAAATAACTCTGGTGTGTGTTCGCAGTGTCTTGGCCACACTGGGTTTGCCCCCGCTCATGGCGTGTGTGCTTTCCCAGTCTTTACTGCTCAGGCTCTAGGGTGCTCTGCCAGGAACTGTCTGAGGCCGGCCCTGGGCTGTATGCACTTCCCAGGTCTAAGCTGCTCACGTTCAGGCACTCAGGTAGTCCTCAGAGGTGCAGACTCGGTTGGGCCTGCATTTTGTGCCCTTCCCAGGTCTGAGTAACTCAGGTGACCAGGTGTTTGGCGAGCACAGTCCCTGTGACTTATCGCCTCCCCTGGCCCTGCCACTCGGTTTTCTGTGTGTACAACCCATGCACCTTCTCAGGCAGATATCGACCATCCAGAATCCCAAGATGTCTTGGTTAGCAATGAAGCCTGCTTGCAGTTTGGTAGATGATGCCTCTCTGGGGCTACGATTGCCCCCTTCTGGCTCTGGCTGCCCTTGCCTGCCTGTCTCAGTGGGGGATGGGCCGGTCCGCAGCCGGCTAGCTCTAGTCAGTCCTTTGTTCTGTGAGTGGGCCTGGCGGTGTCTTAGGTTAGGTCTTTTCTGGTGATAGTTATCCCACAGTCTGGTTTGCTATCTCAAGTTAGTTCCCTCAGATTGCCCTTGGGGCATTCAGGCCTGGTCCTTGCTCTAAGCAACGCAGCCCATGCCTCCCTGCCCAGCCCCCGGTTCTTAATGGGGGATGCAGGTGTCTGCCCTGCTTCTCCACTGGGAGTTACTGCTGGGCACATAATCTGTGGGTTTTAATTATTTATTTTTCCTCCTGGTTATGTTGCCCTCTGTGGTTCCAAGGCTCGCCACAGACTTGCCAGTGAGAGTGTTTCCTGGTGTTTGGAAACTTCTCTCTTTTTTAAGACTCCCTTCCTGGGACGGATCTCTGTCCCTACCTCTTTTGTCTCTCTTTTATCTTTTATATATTTTCCTACCTCCTTTTGAAGACAATGGGCTGCTTTTCTGGGTGCCTGATGTCCTCTGCCAGCTTTTAGAAGTTGTTTTGTGAAATTTACTCAGTGTTCAAATGTTCTTTTGATGAATTTGTGAGGGAGAAAATGGTCTCCCCATCCTATTCCTCCACCATCTTAGGACTGCTCCCAGCATCATTTCCTTTAGGATTGACTGGTTTGATCTCCTTGCAGTGCAAAGGACACTCAAGAGTCTTCTCCAACATCACAGTTCAAAAGCATCAATTCTTAGGCACTCAGCCTTCTTTATGGTCCTATCCACTTGCGAATGAAAGGAATGCAAGTGACTCAGGTTAGATTGTAGGTCAGGAAGATCTCCTGGACTAGAAAATGGCACCCCACTCAAGTATTTTTGTCTGGAAAATTCCATGGGTAGAAAAGCATGGCAGGCTACAGTCCACGGGGCCTCAAAGAGTGGGACATGACTGAGCACACACATGCATTAGTGGTTGAAGGATACAAGACTTCATGTGTGAGTTAAATAATCTCTGAGGATCTAATGTACAGCATGGTGACCTTAGTTAGTAATACTGTGTTCTGTACTTAAAATTTCCTAAGAGAGTATACATTAAGCATTCTCACCAATTCTTTTCAACCCCATAGACTATAGCCCACCAGACTCCTCTGTCCATGGAATTCTCCAAGCAAGAATACTGGAGTGGGTTGCCATTCTCTTCTCCAGGGAATCTTCCTGACCCACCAATCAAACCCAGGTCTCCTGCATTGCAGGTGGACTCTTTACCATCTGAGCCACCAAGGAAGGCCCTTTACCTGCTAAGCCACACTCTATTATTTTTCTCAACACACATGCAAAAGAAGATAACTATGTGAGGTGATGGATATGTTAATTAACCTGATTGTAAAAATCATTTCACAAAGTATATGTATGTCAAATCATCATGTTGTATACTTTAAATGTATACAAATTTGTCAGTTATACCTCAGTAAAGCTGATAATAAAGGATAAATCCACTAGTGACAATTTCTTTTTGTTTTCTCTTATGTGGGGAATGCTTTTATATTCCCTTCATTTCTAAAGAGGTAAGCTGTTCTTTTAGTGTTTGAAATAATTTTTGTAGCTTCCTTCTGGCCTCCATGGTCTCAAATGAGAAATACACTGCCATTTGCATTGGTGTTTTCCTGTAGTTTATATGTTGTTTTTCTCTGGCTGCTTTCAAAATGTTTTTCTTTGATTTAGTTTTCAGAATTTTAATGGTGATGTTTCTTGTCAGGTGTATCTTTGAATTTATTCTATTTTACATTTAATCAGTTTTATGAACCTGTAAGTTCTTGTTTTTCATCAAATTTAGGAACTTTAAAGCTGTTATTTATTTGAATATTTAGTCCTACTTTCTCCTCTCCCTCTGGCACTCTGACATATTTTTGTTTCCCAGATCACTGAGACTCTATTCATGTTCTCCCCACCCCTGCATTTTTCTCTGTATTAAGATTGGGTGAATTCTACTGATCTTTCCTCAAGTTCACTGAGTTTATCATCTGTTATTCCCACCCTATTATTGAACTTCTCTAGTAGGATTTTTATTTATTTTATTTGGCAAGTGTTATTTGTAATAACATGTCTGTCCAGAAAAATAAAGAAATAAGAAAACAAATTTAAATCATAGGGTTTCATCTAATCTTTTCTAATCATTACACTTTGTATTTATTTCTGTTTGCTTATTGTGTTGGCTAGGACCATCATTAAAATCCTTAATAGTAGAAATTATATCTTTAGTTTATTTATGACTTTATTAAAAATTCTTTGAAAGTTTTATCAGAAAGATTATCTTTTATGCATATTTCTTTTTTTGTAGTCATCTTTTAGTTTAGGAAGTTCTTCCTTTATTTTGCTAGACATTTTTGTAATGTTGATGCATTGAATTTCATCAAGTCCTTTTTTAATTCACTGAGATGTTAATAATTTTCCTTTAAATCTGTTAAAGAAGTGAACTACTTCTCTAGTGAGATTAACAAATCTGTGTGCCATCCTTTAATGTGGGAGACCTGGGTTCTATCTCTGGTTTGGGAAGATTCCCTGAAGGAGGGCATGGCAACCCACTCCAGTATTCTAGGCTGGAGGAGCCTGGCAGGCTACAGCCCATGTGGTCACAAATTCAGACACAATTGAGCTACTAAGCACACACACACACACACACACACACAAACACACGATACATTTGACTTTACTATTTCAAAACAGATTCAGTCATTCAGTCGTGTCTAACACTTTGCGACTTTGGGTTACCACATGCCAGGCTTCCCTGTCCATCACCATCTCCTGGAGCTTGCCCAAACTCATGTACATTGAGTCAGTGATGACATCCAACCATCTCATCCTCTGTCGCCCCCTTTTTTACTATTTCAAATCTTTCCTGAAATCAGTTTGCTGGTATTTTGTTTAGGATTTGTACTTTTATGCTTATACCTGAGTTTGATTAATAATTATATATAATGCACCACTTGTTCAATTTTGACATTAGGATTATGTTAACCCCCAAAAGGAGTTTATGTTGTTGTTTAGTCACTAAGTCACATCTGACTCTTTTGTGACCCCCATGAACTGTAGCCTGCTAGGCTCCTTTGTCCATGGAATTTTCCAGGGAGGAATACTGGAGTATGTAGCTATTCCTTTCTTTGGGGGATCTTCCTAACCCAGGGATTGAACTCTGTTTTCCTGCATGGGCAGGCAGAGGGTTTAGTCTTTTCTTTTTTCCTAAGTTCTGGAACACTGTATCTAAGATGAAAGTTATATGTTCCTTGAAGTTTTTGTTAATACCCCACAGAAGACATGAAATGGTAGTAAAAGATATTCTTTCAAAGATTTATATATTTTATAGCTTATTGGTCTAATCAGGTTTTTACTTCTTATTTGGAAATTCTGGTAAACTTTTGTTTCTAAATTATTGTCTACTTTATGTGTGCAAATATATTGTCATAAATATGTACACATTAGTCTGATGTACTAGTCTAATGTTTTTGTATTTTACCTTCTCTCTTCTTTTGTTTATACTTGTCAACATTTGTGTTTTTAGTTAGTTCTCTGAAATAACCTTGTTTTATGGACAATTTCTACTGATTTTTCTATTTTCTCATATTCAGCTTTTATATTTATTAGTTTATTTACCTTTATTTGTGTTCATTTTGCAATTCTCTTTCTAGTTTTACATTTCAATACATTATACATGTATTTCCAATCTCCTATTTTAAAGTACATACATCATCGTCTTAATATTCAATTGGCTACATCTCACACATAGTGTTTGTATTATCATTTATTTCTAATTTTTTTTAACACTTATTATTCAAATTCTCTTTAACCAAGGCTATTTTACAACTGTCTTTTTCTTTTAATTTTTGAGTTACATAGGACTTAGGGACCACCTTTTGAATATTGATTTCTAAACTTGGTGAATTATAGTATGTGGACAGGGTCAGTACAATATGATTACTTTTAATTAGTTAAGACATTCTTTGTCAACTTTTGAAAATATTCCAAAAATTTTTTTATCCAAACTTCAAATAAAGATTATATATTTTTACCCATTGTACTTGTTAATTTGGTATTATTGAAGTCCTCTGTAAAACTTCTTATCTGATTTATTGGTTTCTGAGAAAGATCTACCCAGGTCTCCTACTGTTACACATTTGACAAAGTCTCCCTTGAGATTCAGTCAATATTTGCTTTTAGTTCAGTTCAGTCACTCAGTTTTGTCCGACTCTTTGTGACCCCATGGACTGTGCTGTCCATCACCAACTCCCAGAGCTTGCTCAAACTCATGTCCATCAAGTCAGTGGTACCATCCAACCATCTCATCCTCTGTCATCTAAAGTAAATTTGCTTTTTGCCTGGAAATCCCATGGACAGAGGAGCCTGGTAGGCTGTAGTCCATAGGGTCACAAAGAGTCGGACATGACTGAGCGACTTCACTTTTCACTTTTCTGCACTGGAGAAGGAAATGGCAACCCACTCCAGTGTTCTTGCCTGGAGAATCCCAGGGATGGAGGGGCTTGGTGGGCTGCCGTCTATGGGGTCGCACAGAGTCGGACACAACTGAAGCGACTTAGCAGCAGCAGTAGCAGCGAAAGTATGTTGGATACTTAATGTTCGTGACTTTTACCAATATACAATATCTTACTTTTTCCCACTTAATGCTTTGTATAGTAAAACCTATTTTATCTACATCAGCTTTTATTTTAAAATTTACTTGATCCACATTTTTATTTATATTCCACCTTTTGCTATCTTTTTAAGTTGCCACTCTTATGAACACTAATGCTTGAACTTTAAAAAAATCAATTTTGAGCACCTCTGTCTTGCAAGAGATAATTTTATCCAATTAAAATTTCTGTGATTACTGATATAGTTGGCTTTATTCCTGCCAGCTTAGTTTGTGTTTTCTCTTTCGTTGTTTTATTTTATTCCTTTTATATGTTGGATGATAAAATTTGTTTGACTTTACTATAATTTGGAGTACATGACTCTAATTCTTCTAGAATTAATCCACATATTAACATACTTTTAATATCCTTAAAATAGCATCTGTCTTCTGCATTTCCTCTCTTCTCCCTTCAATGCTCCTATTTATTTGTGTCAGTTATCCATTTCTAATTGCAATTTCAAATCTCTCTTCATTTTAAATATTTACTTCCTTTATATATTTGAAGTCTCTTCTTTTGGAACACTTGTGAATTTGTTCTTTATATTCCATCTTCTATACTATCACCTCTCATCATTTATTGTCTTTATTTTCTGCCTTGTTCTTCTGTACAACCCCAGAAAGCTGTTTTAGGTGCTGTGCACATAACTAATTTATGTTATAATAATCATCCTTGTTTGTAATGCTTTTTTGAAATATGTTACAGTATTTGTTTCCCTCTACACTTTTTTCATTATATTACCTGTATCCTTTATTGTTACATTTCACTTCATCAGTGTAGCTTTCATCTCCTCTACAGAATTTGCTTCTTTTTGTCGGCACGATGCACATGCTAGCTAAAATTTCCTCTTATTTTAGCAATCATTTTAACAAACTATGTTCTTTTCAGTGTTACTTTTATTTCTTTATATTATTCTGAAAAATCTTTTGGCCCACTTGTTAGTTCTTTCTGTTGGAAACTTGAATGTGGCCTGATATTTGGCCAAAAATGTGGGTGGATTCTCTCTGCGTTGCCTCATTAGTCTCTAGGATACTCATAGAATCCTTTGCTTATGTCTTTAATTTTAAAGTTGATTAAAATAAGGTTCTGTTATCAGTCTTTTGATTGAGTAACCTCATGGTGGTGGTGGGATGCTATTGCAGTGAGCAGCCCTATACAGCAATTTTATTTTTTCATAGATTCTATTTCAACAATTCACTTTCTGCATCTAGTTTTCTCCTTAGCCTGACTTTTGCTTCAGGTACATTGTAATCTATGGTCCATTTTTATGGAGAAAACCATAATTTTTTATTATGCCAGAGAAAACCTTGACATATTAAGTAATGATTTTAAAGATCTAAATAGATGTAAAGACATGCCTTATTTGTGGATTTGAAGACTGATTGTTTTGGAGATATTAATAATTTGCAAATTGATTCATAGAGTCAAATTAATGCCAGTCAAAATCCTAACAGGATCTTTGTTTAGAAAAACTAATTCTGCAATTCATATGGAAAGGCACAATTAGTAGAATAGCCAAAACAGTTTTGGACCAATATCTATTTGTAAGATTTCCCATAAAGCTAAAGTAATCAGATTATGTGGTATTGGCAAAGTGACAGTTGAATGAACCAAAATAGAAAAATCAGAGATAGACTGACATAGATATGAACATATTTCTGACAAAGGTGTAAAGGTAATTAAATGGAGAAAGTATATTTTCAAGACAATGTGCTGAAACAATTGAAAATTCAAAACAAAGAAAGGAAACTTGACACGCCTCATATCTTATACAAAAACCAAAGATTAACTCAAAATGGATCATAGCCCTAATCGTAAAATTTAAAAAAAAAAGGCATTTAAAGTTTTAGAAGAAAACACAAGATAAAATATATGCTATGAGGTTGGTTACATAAGTTTAATTAGGGCACCAAAAGTGTACATACAGGTATGCTACTGCTACTGCTGCTGCTAAGTCACTTCAGTCATGTCTGATTCTATGCAACCCCATAGACGGCAGCCCACTAGGCTCCTCTGTCCCTGGGACTCTCCAGGCAAGAACACTGGAATGGGTTGCCATTTCCTTCTGCAATGCATGAAAGTGAAAAGTGAAAGTGAAGTCTCTCAGTCGTGCCCAACTCTTAGCGACCCCATGGACTGCAGCCTACGAGGATCCTTCGTCCATGGGATTTTCCAGGCAAGAGTACTGGAGTGGGGTGCCATTGCCTTCTCCACATACAGGTATACTGCTGGATAAAATACAGGCTATCATTTACATCTGAATTTCAGATAAACAGTGACATAATAGTGTAAGTGTTCCCCAAGTGCATATTTTTCTTTGCTAAATCTGGTTACCCTAGAGATAGAAAATAAATCAATGGTTGCCAGAATCCAAGGGTAGGGGAGGGATTGAATACAAAGAAGTAGCGGGAATTAAGGAGATAAAAGAAATATTCTGTATTTTTATTGTTGTGATAATTATATAACTATATAGACATTTGACAAAGCTGGTATAACTATATACCAAAATGGGTGAATTTTCCTATATTTAAAGTATGCTTTAATAATGAAAATTGGAAAAAGTTATAGTAAAATGATAATTGTAGAATCCAGGAGGATATACAGTTATTACCTTTATTGTCTGTAAAATCTTGTAAACTTTTCTCAATGTCTGAAATTGTTCATAAGTAAAAATTGGAGTAGGGCAATTAAAGAACAACAGAAGCAAAACACACAATAAATAGAAATAATCCTACCTTTTAGGGAATATGTCAACCATATCAAGAAACAACTACGCTAGGGAGATACCAAAAATTTTTATTTGTTTTGGCCACACTTGCCTTTAAAATACTTGGAAGTAGCTGCTTTTGGTTAGTTTCTGCAAGGCTAAAAATATTCTAGGATGATATTTTCCAATGTCTAAAATACCAATCCTCATGTCTTAATATTAGGGGTATTTGTGGCATTTTTCCAAGATCAACACAATTCTTGTGATTCCACACTGCTTTTCCCAAGAAAGGATTTAAGTAAATGAAATATATCTTTCAGTCAGGCCTTCTTTACCTATTTCAAAGAAAAATTTCTTGTAGTTTGTGTCATTTGAAGGGCATCTTTGCCCAATTTCCACAACAGGATTTTGCACATTTTAGCTAATTTGTGTCTGTTTCTAGGCAACAAGCAGAGTCAGGGGTAAAGATTTGGAACTCTTCTTCTTATACCATTGCCTTAAGAAGGGAATACAAATCAGGTTGGCAAATATGGAGGTGTTTTCCCAAAAGCAAAACTTGATTTTGTTTCCTTGAATACATGAAGATGTTTTGTCTATATTCAAATGCAAATTCAAATTTTATTAATTTGTTGTCTATGTACAACTCTATTTTCTTTAATTTATCTAAAGCAAGTTAATATTTTTCTTTCTATTCTTAAGCATTATTTTTTAGGTCCAGAAAATTTTATTCCCAGTTTTTGGTTCTTCCTTTCAAATGCTCTTGTTCCCTCTTTGGAACACAAACTTTTTGCTTTGATCTCCACTGTCTGTGCTCGTTTACTCATTTATACTTCATTTTTTACCTTCATTCATAATTTTGCAGAATGCAGGGCAGAAGAGACAGTATTAGATTTGCCTCTATATTGCATAATTATATATTTTTTAAGCATGGAAGCTACAATTTGTATTTCCTTGTACTGTTTTCTGTTGCCTATGTTTTTTTTCCTCTGCTTTCAGTCATTTTTAAATTTTCTTTTGATGTGCATGTGCTTGTGCCTAAAAGACCATAATTTTCATGAAGGCTTATGCTTACTGGCCCCAAAAGAGTGTAATCAATAAAGAATTCTTAAAGGGCTACTACCCAAGGGCACAGCAAGAGGAGACAGTCCCATGAACCCAAGCTTTCATTGATATGAGTTTATTTTTATAGCTGTAGCCTGAGGTCCCAGAATGTACCTGTAATCCTTTCCAGAGACCTAGGAGGGAGGGTACTAACTTTGTGCTGTCTTCTGCCAGGTTCCAGAGCACAGTGTCTCCCAGAAGGGAGCTTTTGCATGTATCTGTTGTGCCCGTTTTTTCCGCTGCTGAGAGAGGGATACCCTTGATCCCTTGGCTCTGGAGGCTGGGGGGCTTGTGTTCCCACAGGACTGTAACAATCAGAGAGGCAGTTCTTTGCTGGCTACCATGCTCAGGGTACTGCATAGAGACTGAAACATACCCTGAGTCCTTTTTTGGTAAAGACCTATTTGCTCGTCCTGGAGCTTTGACCTGAGGGCTACACACCTGGTTTACACACATCTAAGGGACTTCTGAGGGTCTCTCAGGGGACGGAGTCCAGTGGATTCTTTCCACTTTCTGCTTGTCTCACTTCAGCTTTCTGGGGCCTCCAGAAAGGAGCTTGTACCCTCATCTGGAGCCCCAATCTTGGTGACTGCCACTCAGGGGACACCTCTAGATCACCTAGATCATAGCCTATGGGACTTTTCTTTGCTGGTCCCCTGTGTATGCCAAGTTGCCTTAGTTGCGTCCGGCTCTGTGCAACCCTATGGACTGTAGCCCACAAGTTTCCTCTGTCCATGGGATTTTCCAGGCAAGAGTACTGGAGTGGGTTGCCATACTTTTCCACAGGGACCTTCCCAACCCACGGATCAAACGTGCACAGGATTGTACATATTTGCAGACTTTAAAAATCACTTCCTGAGGATCTGCTATCCAATCAGCCCAAATCTAGGTGCTGACTGAGATCCTCCTCTTTGGGACACTGACAGGTATTGGCACACCCTCAACTAAGGGGACCCAGTAAACATGGGCTGCTTGGACAATCACAATGGTTCACTCTCTGTGCTATGAAATTCAGTGAGCTTTGACATATGCTTAATGTCTTATATTAAGGTATAGTCAGAATAAGTTTCACTACCCTAAAAATCCCCTTGTGTCTCTTTTATTTAATCCTTCCCTTTTACCTGAACTCCTGGATACCACTGATTTTTTTTTAAACTTGTGTATATTTTTGCCTTTTCCAGAATACAAAATTATATTACAATACGTAGTTTTTTCAGATTGGCTTCTTTCCCTTAACAGTATGTATTTAAAGTTTATCCATGTCATTTCATGGGGTTTCCCTTGTGGTTCAGCTGCAGTGCGGGAGACCTGGGTTTGATCCCTGGGTTAGGTAGATCCCCTGGAGAAGGGAAAGGCTACCCACTCCAGTATTCTGGCCTGGAGAATTCCATGGACTATATAGTCCATGGGGTCTCAAAGAATTGGACACGACTGAGTGACTTTTACTTGATTTCATGTCATTTCATAGCTTAGTGAGTCATTTTTTTTTTTTGGTACTGTTGAATAAGATTCAATTCTAAGAAATGGAATTCCACTGTAAAGAATGCAAGTTTGCTTATCCATTCACCTTTTGAAAGGCATTGTGCTTGCTTCCAGTTTTTGATGATTACAAATAAGGATGTCACATTTTTGAGTTCTGTAATTTTATTTGGTTCTCTTTAATAGCCTCTATTTCTTTGGTGAGTTTTTTAAAGATAATTTGTGATTGCCTGTTAAGCATTTTATGATGTCTTCTCTAAAATGCTTTTGACAGAATTTCAATATCTGATTCATTTTAGTGTTAGCATCTTTGTTAGTATTCATTGATTGTCTTTTCTCATTCATGTTGTATTTTTTCTTGTACTTTATATGATGGGTGATTTTTTATTGTGGCATGAATATTTTTGAACATCCCTTGATTTTGGTATATGAGGAAGTTCTGGAACTAATCCAGCATGGATACCAAGAGACAGCTGTATAACTGTCTTAGGTCTAGAAAAAAGTGAGAAGAAAAAAATGGAGCAAATCGCCAATTTTTATTATTTTTTAATATATTAGTTCCACACAATGAAGAAACACATACCAATAACTCTTACTTTTTAATGAGGCATATCATTCTTCAGAGTAGGAAGAAGGGGTAAGGCAATAGTCTGATATTGTTAATCAAGAGAAGTCACCTCACATGGAGACTTTTTAAAATCAGTCTTAGTTTTTGCCTTATTACTGAGTTGTAAGAGTTTTTTGGTATGTATTCTGTATATATTCTTGGGCTTCCCTTGTGGCTCAGCTGGTAAAGAGTCCACATGCAATGCAGGACACCTGAGTTCAATCTCTGGATTGGGAAGATCCCTGGAGAAGGGAAAGGCCACCCAGTCCAGTGTTTTGGCCTGGAGAATTGCATGGCTGCCATGGGGTTGCAAAGAGTTGACTGAGCAACTTTCAGTTCATTCATTTCACTATACATAAAACCTTGATCAGATAAAAATTTTTGCAAGTATTTTTGTCTTAATCTGTTTGCCTCTTTATTCTTATAAGTCTTTCAGAGATCAGAAGTGTTTAACTTTGATGTATTCCAATTTATATAGTCTTTGTTTTATAATCTTCACTTAGCCCAAAACCACACACAAAAGAAATAAGCAATCCAATAACACCTGGCATTATTAATTTTTAAAATTGCAAATGTAATAGGCAAAACATGATATCTAGTTCTTAAGAATTGCATTTACTTGATTATTAGAGATGTTGAATATTTTCTAATATATTTTTAAATTAATTACCAACTTTTTTGACCATCTCATCAAGGGCACATGTAACACATCTCCCAAATATCCTGTTGTGTTTTTGTTAAAAGAAACTCTGCATAGACAGAATAGACTATGAGTTTGACCAATATGAAAATGTTTTTCCTTCAATGCAAATAACTTGCTAAATAGAGTGTGTTATACCTATGTATAGTTTGGGAGACTTAATCCATTTCTAAAAATTAGAACAAAAGACAGGAGATACATCATTTTCTATTATAACCATGATGTATCCACTACTAATTATTGCCTGACAGCATGTAAGTAGGACTTGGTTATGCTCCTTGTTGTTAATGACCCAAAGATAAGCACATGTGTGAACAGTACAGTTTCTCTTCATATCTTCATGAATGTAAGAGCTGTAACAAAATTTTCATATGTACTTAGAACATATGCATTTTGCTGATATCTCACAATTTGGTGAAAAAGTTTATTTTCTGCATTCCTTTTTTTGATTTAATGTGTATCACTCTTGCCTCAACCTAAACTTTGCATTGGCTCTTATGCAAATATATAGAAGCATCAGGATACAGTAGTGACACGGCAGTATAGAGGGTTAGGAGTTAGAAGCCATAGGTTTAAGTCCCAGGTATTTAGCATATTTGTGGAATAACTTCCACAGTCCAAATGCTGTTTAATTTGAACAGCTGAAATCTAACTTTGCCTTTTGCTACTTTTTTAAACCTATGGAAGTCATTCCTTTTAGCTTTAATTTCCTCACTATAAAGTCATTAAAATTATGAAATAGGATAAAATTAAGAAACTACTTTGTACATTATAAGTACAGCATACATATAAGAAATTGCTATTATTTTACAGTCACCTCCCCTCTTCTCCTGAATAACTGATGTTTTCCATGCCTTATATGGACCATCTGTAATTTAGAACACTTGTTTTATGCTTATTCTAAGCAGAGATGATCTCTATGTGTATTTTCATATTTCCAAATGTAGCGATATCTCAAGCTTCTGGGTGATACATTTGTAAACTGAGAAATGTCGTGATAATGAGTGAGTCTAATTATAAAGTTTCAAATACTGCCTGCAGGGCTAGTTTTAGCTTTAATAAGGAATATCTCATTGGGGAATAAAATTCATTTTCTTCTGTGATAAAGCAGGCTTTGCTAGATTAAAAATACATTACCCTTTGGAGATTGGTCAAACTTGAGACAAAATGTTCCTTCTATTAGATGATCTTTATAAAATCCTATCATCCAAGATTTCAGAGTTTTTAGATCTCTAAGTAAATGAGGTGGGAGGAAATTTTTAGTTTGTATACTTTGTGTAAGAGAAAAATTACTGATTGTGCAGAAGTAAGCAAAAACCTGATTGCAAATATCCAATGAACACAGCTGACGCTTGTGTCTCAGAAGCTTCGATTCTGGGAGGAATATTGATCCAAGATCTGAGCTTTCTTTCTCAATGATTTGTGCAAAATCACATTAATCTGAGGGGCCTAAGGTGGAATACTCCCAATGGGGCTTCCTTCTTTATCTGATAGAAAGTTATCTCCTGAAAAGTCAACTGATATGGCTCAATTAAACACCACCATTGTTTATGTGTTTTAGAGGATGAGAAGGAACAAGTGAAATGGAGAGGCAAATGCAGATGCAAGAGATAGGAAATAACAAAGTAGTTAAGCAGATATTTTTCAGAAGTATTTTAAATTTCCCCTTGAAATATATAGGTAATTTTTAAAGTGAGTTTTTTGAAGTATAATTTACATATAATAAAATTCACCCATTTAAGTTTATAATTTCATGAGCTTTGACAAATATATTCAGACCTTTATCCACAACCACAGTCAAGATATAATGCATTTCTTTTAACAGAAAAATTTCCATAGTGATTTAATTTAGTCCTCTCCTCCCATCCATATCCCTTGGCAATCATTGATCTGTCACCATAGTGTTTCATTTTCTAAAATTTCATATAAATGAGAGCATAGAGGATGTAGACTTTTGTGTCTGATGTCTCTCATTCAGCATAATACTTTTGATATTCATCCATCTTGTTAAGTATGCCAGTAATATAATCCTTTTTAATTCAGAGTAGCATTGCATTGTATTGATATGCAACAATCTTTTATACATTACCAATTGATAGACATTTGGGTTTTTCAAGTATTTGACTATTGTGAATAAAGCTCCCATGCAATAAAACTCCATCTAAGTTTTGTATGGATGTATGTTTTTATTTCTCCTATGTAAATACGTGAGCTTCTCTGGTGGCTCAGTGGTAAAGAATTCACCTACCAATGCAGGAAACATGGATTCAATCCCTGGGTTGGGAAGATCCCCTAGAGGAGGAAAAAGCAACCTACTCCAGTATTCTTGCCTGAAAAATTCTGTAGACATAGGTTCCTGGTGGGCTGCAGTCCAAGGGTTTGCAAAGAGTTGGATATAACTAAGCAATTGAGCATGCATGCAACTAAGAGCAGGATTACTGAGTTGTTTGTAATTTTTATTTTAACTTTATAAAAAATTGCCAAACTATCTGCCAAAAGAGCTGTACCCTTTTAAATTTCTATTATCAATATATGAGAATTACCACTGCTTCACATCCTCACATAAACAGTTTCGTCTATCTTTATTCTTAGTCATTTTTCAGTATGTAGTACTATCATACTAAATTTTTAATTTGTAATTCACTAATGTACTTTGTGTGAGCTTATTTATAATTAGTATATCTTCTTTCATTAAATTTCTGTTAAAATTCCTTGCCCATTATTAAAAAATCAGGGTTTTTTTGTCTTATTGAGTTATAGGAGTTATTTTTGGTATACATTCTGTATACAAAACCTTGATCATATGAAAGTTTCTGCAAAATTTTTCTTAATCTCTTTGCCTCTTTATTCTTGAAGATCAGATGTTCTTAGTATTGATCTATTCCAATTTATCTATTCTTTGTTTTACAATATTCATATAGCCCAAAGTTACACAAATTTTCTCTTATATTTTCTTTTAGAAGTTTTATAATTTTAGCTTTAAGTTCCATTTCAAATCAATTTTTTGGTACAGTGTAGCTGGGGTTATTTTATTTAAATTGTTTGCATATGGATATCCATTTGTGTAAGCATAATTTGCTGAAAAGCCTTTCTTTCCCCATAAATTATCTCTGCACCATTTTATGGTTGACCATACATGTACCCATTTTTGAATTCTCAGTTCTCTTCTATCAATCTATATGTCTGCTTTTATGCCAATGCCACAGTTGGTTTTTCTTTTTTTGTTTACTGTAGCTTTATAATAAGTAAAAGTCAGGTAGTGTAAGCTTTCTAACTTTTTTCTTCTGTTTCACAATTATAATGGCTATTGCAGGTCTCTTGTATTTCCATGTAAAGTTTAGAATCAACTTGTCAATTTCTTTAAAAAAAAAAAAGCCTGTGAGAATTTCATCTGGGGTTATATTGGATCTCACATCAATTTGGGGTGAATTGATATTGAGTCTTCCATGGTAGGCAGAATTATGGCTTTCATGATCTGTGTCCTGTGGTATTACTCCTGTAGATATGTTACATTTCAAGACAAAAGGAGTTTGGAAATCTAATTCAAGTTACTAATGAATTAAAAGGGAGATTATTCTGGAATATCTGGAGAGGCATATGTCATAAATCACATGGGCTATTAAAAGCAGAAAGCAGGGGCAGAATTAGAATTATTAGATACTCAAATGTTAATTTTTCAGCCCAATATAAAAAGAACAAGATAAGGGAAAGTGTTTGTGTGCTGATTTGCATTGCAGTTAAAGATTTTATCTCTTTACTCTCTTTGACAATATAATATATTAATATTAGGGGAACCTGAGTGAAGGATATAAGGGGATATTTTGTACTATTTTTAAAAGTCTGAAATTACTTGAAATGAAAACAATTTTAGAAAATTTATACTAAGGGAATAAAATGGCTAGCACTTAGTAAAGTTCTAAGGGCATGACCATATGACAGATAATCTTCAAATGGGATGTGGTTATGGACTGAGTGTGAGAAACTTGGATATGATCACACAGTGCCCAAAGATTGAAGCAGTACACAAAAGGAATTTTTGTATCTCTATTTCAAATTTACCAAGTACCCTGTCTACTTGAGTGGTAACAGCTCAGCTGAAGGACAAATCTGTTCCAACAGGTTGATCCATCCTGCAAAGCAAAAATGCATCTTCTTAAGCCTTTCTGGGAAGTCAATGTCTTAACTAAAATAAATAACCTTAACGTTATGGATTTTAAGTATTGGAACAGATCAATCTACCCCAAATTTGGAGGCAGACAAGTCCTTGAAACTGTTCTTAATTTGTTTTATTCCAGGTGGCTGCCTCTTCTGCTTCATCTGCATTAGGAAGTCTGAATTAATCTTTCTGTTCTGATTGCTGTCTTATTAAATATCATATTTTTCTTTATGCTATTACCTTTTTTCTCACGAGCATTGCCTTTACATCTTCTGCATGATGAAAGAGGTATTCTTATTTAGTTCAGTTATTAGAGGCCCTAGAAATGTGCCTGTGTGAAGTGAACCAGTGCATTTTCATATCATGTATTATCATGTGCTTTAATGATCAGATTGTGGGACCACTCACAATGGTCTTTGCTGGAATATTACAGTTTGTAATACCTGAAGTGCATAGTGGTAATTTTGTACAGTCTTTATTTCTTAAAAAATAAGACATCATGGGCTATTGAAATGCACACTCATTGAGAGAAATGTAAGAAAGGTATGAGAAGAAATAAATAAATGTTATTTTTAAAGGCAAGGGAAATATTTAACTGGTGTTATTTTCAGAAGGCAGGTATTTTCAAGGATGAGCCAGGTTTTAATCAACAAAAACTTCCCTGTTTTGGGATATATATATATTCCCCTGCTCTCCACACTCCTGAATGCCACCAGGACTTTATTTTTCCTTAAAATTAGCTAAAATGCATGTTTATTTGATAATTTCATCACCTGTGGCAAAAGTCTGAAAATGGCATTCATACAGTTCTCTGAAAGATAGCAAGCACTTTGTGAAATACTCCAGCAAATAGTACCAAATACATGGTTGGTTGATTATATGTATTGGGAAGCCCAAATTTTATTATATTTTAAATTCTCAGAAAATGCAGGAAGGAATATCTATGATATCTTTCTCTCTGTCTTTCTCAAAAACACAAACACAGTTTTACTTTATTTTTCTGATATCTGGTTATTTTCTTTGCTAAATGTCCCATTTTAGTAATGTAAGTATAATTTAATGCTAGAATTAACAATATGACTTGTGTTTTTGATAGTGTATATAAACCACACATTTTCTCTGCATAAACATTTTCAGAAAGTTCAGCAAATGTTTGTTATTAAAATCTGCATGCAAATATGAGTAGAGGAGGACTTTTTTGATAAAGATTATCTATCAAAAGCCTAATGTAAATCTATTTAATGGGAGAGAATTCATATAATATCCTTTAAGATAAGGTATTGCTTGCTACTTCCATCACTGGTTAACATAGGTAATTCTTTCACAAATATTAGAATGAGTAAAAAATAAATATGTGGATTAGAAAAAAAATAACTTTCATGTCATATAGATAATTGTTTATATATGTAATATATGTAAATTGGCTCATTTACATATAGGAAACCCTATGGAATCAACATACAAATTATTAAAATGAAAATTTTCATAGACAAAAATCAACAGTTCTTCAGTACTTAGAATAGCAGTTCCCTGTATAGTCTTGCCATCCTGTTCACTGTATAGTCTTGCCAGTATAAACAGTACTTCATAAAGAGACAGTAGAGACAGGAGAGAAGAGAAAGGAGAGTAGAAAGAGACACATTCTAACTTTGTATAAACCTAATCAAATAATCTCAAACATACAAAGCCAAGAGTAACAGAACCAAAGGAATAGATTAATCTATTGTCCTCAGTGGAGATTTTAACATGTATTTCATAGTAAATTTAGAACACAATAACAGAAAAGATAATTTAAGATTGAAATAGAAGGAGGGAAATGAAGTCAAGAGAGACATAATAAGATATGATGCAAGTATGCAATAGAGAATAAATAAAGCCAAATATTGGCTCATTTACAATATGTTCGATTTTTTTTTCACTCTGTCAAGACCAATCAAGGAAAAAAAAAAAGGCAGAAAAGAAATAACCAGTATCTGAAATGAAAAATGGGCATCATTTAGATTCTAAGGATTGTTATAAAGACATTAGCAGTGTAATTTGAACAACTTTATAAAGAAAATTTTTAACTAGATGAGAAGAAAAAGTTTCTTTAGAAATACGTGTGAATAAATGAAACAGAAGGACATGGAAAATCTGAATAATTATCTATACTAATGAGTTTGATGTCATAATTAATTTGAATATCTAGTAGAAACCTTTCCCAATTAGCCTCTGCTTATGCATAGGATGAAGTGATTTGTGTCCCTCTGAGAACTAGTGGAAAATATCAGCTAAATTCCTTTCAAATCTGCTTAAAGGCATCAGAAAATAGGAGATAAGTTTCTGTGCAAAGTTGAAACATGTAAACATAAGGTGATGATATACAGTCATTCAGTCATTTTCCCCCTAGTAGCATTTGCCAATTTCAACTTAAGAAAGAAGTTAAGAAATAGAACATTGGGAAGAGATTGTAAGACTGAAGCCAATAGAATTCTTGGGAGTCTTACACAAGGGAGCAACAAAATAGTAGAGTTCAGGAGCCATAGACATCTGAAGTCCTCTGAAAACACTGATTGTATTCTGAACCTGTGGTGGGTAGCACACTAAGAAACTAAACAAATAACATGTGAAAAACAAAAATTCCATAATCTTGCTGTGCTGAAGGCTAAAGCTCATGAACCAGCAACAAAAGGGACTCCAACGAACAACATACCAGATTTACATTGGGAACTTCTAGTGAGCTATAACATACCTACAGGATAAACCAGTTGTAACCTGAGCCTTACTAATTCTACAAGTCAATATTTATCTAATGATATTTACAACCCAAGGTTTATCTAACCTAGCTAGTCCATCAATGACCAGAAGCAGATGTCCTAAAATTATCTTTATAATGTTGATTTTTCATATTTACTTTAGGAAGTTTTCTGACTCTGAGATTATATATATAGTATGTGAAAACGTATGATGTTGGTTTCAGGGTTCTCTTTCTTCCTTCTCCATAGGGTATATGTAAAGCAACAAATCATTAGATGGAATTTAAGTAAATTTCTATAGTCCTAGCTATAAAGCCATTATTGCAATGCATTTGAGCCAAAGCCATCAGTTCTAGTTCACCTACAAGTCAGAAACCTAGCTTAACTTACTTTTTTGGTACATTCAAGCTAAATGAATCATAGTTGTCTTGTTCTTGTACAGTTATATCTTTGTATATAGACACATCTAAAGTATTCCTATATAATAAAACATCATAGCACTTAAGTTACCCTGAGGACTATTCTGCTGCTCCATTGTTGGAAGAACTTAAATTTCAAGTTAGTGAAAGTCAAATTTAAGAATATGGGTACTAAAAACAAAAGCAAAAAAAATGGAATATGGGCATTTGGTAGACAATGAATAGATATTAATGGCTACTTATCAAGGTAACACAGCTTAATGAAACATACTTTAGGAAATTTGATTCTATTAGAAGTACATATAATGATTAAGATGTAAAAAAGCAATATTTCAGTTGAAATGTCATGAAGAGCCATGAGGTTGATCCAAGGAACTCATGATTTAGAATTTTACATCTATAAGAGTATTAGAGTTTAATTCTGTGACTTTATATAATGGAAGGGAAACTAGAAGAAAAGGAGTAAGTGGAAAGGAAATACAAATAGCACATGGTTTAAAAAAGAAGAGTTGAGGCATATAAATTATTTAAAGTACCATCTTTTAGTCTTTCACATATTTTTTTAAAAATAAGAATGTTGTATAAAAACAAATCCAGAGTTAGATAAGGAGAGGCTTTACTGAGAAGAAAGACTGTTGCAGTAGGGAGAGCTCTCAGATCTCAGAAATCTGAAAGTATCTCAAAAGCAAGCAGAAAGACTTTTCTTTTATAGAGAGGGGTGAGCATTAAGTATGGGCGTCAGGCAAATGAGAGAAAATGATTAGAGGGCTCTGTCAGGAAATGGGTCTCACTGTAGTCAGCCGATTCTCAAGATAAGCTGAGAAGGGGCTATTTTTGGCTTTTCAGTATTTGATCAGGTTGGAGGATAAGCAGAGTTCAGAAACGTTTAGTGAAGAAACAAATCTGACTAAAGTTGGTCAAGACAGCAGAGGGTGAGTGTGAACACCTGGTCAGGAGCCAGCAGCACATGGGGATACACCATTACTAGAGGTATTCCAGTGGATAATAAATAGCCTCTTGGTAGTTATGCAAGAAAAGAAATTTATTAATTTTAGTCAGGTAAGAGTTTGGCTTGGGTGACCTTCAAAAATTTATTCTCACTTGAAGAACAATTTTTTGTATGATTCAGTGAGTACTTCTACAAAAGCCACAGAGGTCCCCTTCGTGTACATTCCTGGACTATAAGATTTGCTGCACCATCTAGACAGTTCATATAGTATCTTTCAATAAAAGTTAGTAAAATCCTTTAAAAGCAAGCCTTGCAATCATCATTTTGTAGATTGTGTAAATGAATTATTCAGGACTCTGTACTTCCAAATATCTATTATTTCAGACTGAACAAAATTGCTGTGTACAGGATATGCATTTCTTCCCTAGGATTGCAGTAACAGTATGGAAAGGATGTGCACTATTAACATTTAGATAGGTATCATTGGAAAAGCAATGCTTAAAATTTACCTAGTGTGGCGAAGAAAGAGGAAAGGTTTTGGTTAAATCTTATCAGACTCACCACTAGTCCATCAATTCAAAGTCAGCTTGGGGAGTGATGCTGCTTTTCAAGCTCCCATGAAAAGACTTCCTGATTTGTAAAGGAGGCAAATTTATTTATGTAAATTGACTATTTGGCAGTACTTCTGCTGCTTTTAGTGTTGACTAGTCCCGCCTCTGATAAGGCAGATCTAATTTCATTTCCATTAAAATGCAATGAAAGCACATTTATGAATTTAAATAATTTCTTTCCTGAGTTTGATAGGAGTTTAGAATGGTTAGCTGTGGAGTGTTATTAATAAATATTGCTTTTTCAAATTAAAATAGAAACACCTAGCTGGTCAGGGAATTTTTTTTTCCTGCTATAGATGACAAAAATTGAGTTGGTAAAAGAAATAGTAATTTGCCAAAGGGCTTGTTTAATTGGACCCTCTTGCTTATCTCATTGTCAAATTATTTTCAAACCTTTTTCTATATAATTAAAATATTGATGTACTTTGGTTTGCATAACTTATTCATCTTCCTGAAAGGAACATGAAGCAAATATAAATTAAGGCTTTTTAACAAAGCATAGAAAGAAGAATATGATGTTGTGAATTGTTCTGCTAATTTGTCTTTCAGAAGGCTCTCTTAAAATTTTATTTTTTCTCATACTGCCTACATTGTTATATGAACTGTGTCAACTAAAAAAGATTCACAACTTGAGAGTTGCAAACTAAGTTTTATTTGTGGCAAAATGAGGACTGCAGTCTGGGCGATGGCACCTCAGATAGCTCTGAGAGACTGCTCCAAAAAGGCAGTCAGGGAAGGCCAGTATATAAGATTTAGGTGAAGGGGGAGTTCAATGCAAATCAAGTGCTTACTTTACAAGAGGCTTTCTCCTGGTCAAAAGGATCTGATATCATCATGAAGGGATTTAGTGCTTTTCTAGATATGAGGATATGCAAGGATTGGGACTTCATGGCATATAGATGGGGAAACAATGGAAACAGTGACATACTTTATTTTCTTGGGCTCCCAAATCACTGATGACAGTGACTGAAGCCATTCAATTAAAATACACTTGCTCCTTGGAAGGAAAGCTATGACCAACCTAGATAGCATGTTAAAAATCAGAGGCATCGTTTGCTGACAAATGTCTGTCTAGTCAAAGCTATGGCTTTTCCGGTAGTCATGTATGGATATGAGATTTGGACTATAAAGAAAGATGAACACCGAAGAATTGATGCTTTTCAACTGTGGTGTTGGAGAAGACTCTTGAGAGTGTCTTGGACTGCAAGGAGATCCAACCAGTCAATCCTAAAGGAAATTAGTCCTGAATATTCATTGGAAGGCCTGATGCTAAAGCTGAAACTCCAATACTTTGGCCAATTGTTGCGAAGAGCCAACTCATTAGAAAAGACCCTGATGCTGGGAAAGATTGAGGGCAGGAGGAGAAGGGGACAACAGAGGGTGAGATGGTTGGATGGCATCACCGACTCAATGGTCATGAGTTTGAGCAAGTTCCAGGGGATGGTGGTGGACAGGGAAGCCTGGCATGCTGCAATTCATGGGGTCAGACAGGACTGAGCAGCTGAATAACAATAACAAGGATTGGGATCATAAAATCTGTTCCTAAAAAACATCCAACTATCTAAAGACCTGTCTCACCAGATTCCCTGGGGCACTAGTTCCTCATTCCACCCTGAACTCCCTCAGGGAGTGTTGAAGGTCAACAGCTGAAGCAGCACAAGGTTGAATCTCCACAGAGGCAGATGACAAATGCCCTTGTTGTTCAGTCATTTGCAATGTTCCTGGCAAGTGCCAATTTGTCGTTGATGACTTCCTATATAAATATCATTATTTCTAATAACTTAGTGCAGATACTTAATCCACAGTTCTTTCTGATGAAGTAGTATTTGCCTGAAGTGCCACTGTATAGACTGTGTAGTCAACAACCATTTACAGATTAACAAAAAAGGGGATATATGTGTGAAAATTTTTAAAAATGCAAAAGAGTTTTAAAGATTATAAGAATCACTGGTAGCAGAGCTTATCCTATTTTCCTGTCTAAATTAACTTTCTAATTTCACCTTCCCAAGAGTGAAAGTGAAGTGAAGTTGCTCAGTCGTGTCAGACTCTTTGTGACCCCATGGACTGTAGCCTACCAGGCTCCTCAGTCCATGGGATTTTCCAGGCAGGAATACTGGAGTGGGTTGCCATTTCCTTCTCCAGGGGATCTTCCTGACCCAGGGATCAAACCCAGGTTTCCTGCCTTGTAGGCAGACGCTTTACCGTCTGAACTACAGAGCTCTAAGGTCTCCCAAGGGTGGGCAGGCGCAACTTAACCTTTTATTCACTTACAAATACTTGATTGACTTGTTAGGTCAGATAAACAACTTTCTTGACATCAAGAGCTGTGTAGGTTGGGGAAGAATATGAAGAAAATCTATAAAACAAAGTAGGAAGAGTGGGTTGCATAGATTCAGAATACTGAAACTGTGGCTACAACTTAAGAGTTTCTTTACTTAAAATACTGAATTTACAAACTTAATTTCCTTGACAGTGCTGTCAGGCAAGTCCAGCCCATCCTTTATTAAATGACAAGTAAAGAAATCTGGATTGGAGTAGAAAATATTATCTGGTGTCAAATATTTGTAGATGCCTTCCTATGACTAGAACTTCCAGTTTAATGAAAATGTTTGAAATCCGTTAATACTTCTGTACCAGCTTTTTTATTTTATATATCTTTAAATTTAAAATGCCATTTGTACCACTAAGTACAATCTAAATTTATCATGCTATTTAAAATTCACAATCAATTTTTTGTACAGCCCTGGGTAATGTTTTGTATATGGAAAGTAAATCCATTTTAATAAAAATATATTGTTATTTAGATTACAAAAATATTATAAAGTGAAATAAATTCAATAGCTAACAGCAATTATTTGAACTATCATCCTTATGCATATTAAAAATTCAGAGCAAATTAAGAAAGAAGAAAATATCATTAGATAAATGTATCAAACCTAGAGCAAAAACCATACTTACTGGTAGAATATTAATAATTCATCCCAAATGGGGAATAACACTATCGGTACTATAATTATTTTACTAGAATACCTAACCAGTGCATTAAGAAAAAGAAAGAGATATAAATATTGGAAACATATAAAATTGAAGATGCTTTCAAATAATTTGATCTGATAATTAATATTAGATTAGAAATAAAAATACATCAGCAGCATTCAAACGATATATTGCAAACAGAAATATAAAGATGCATATTAAAACAGATAAGAGCTTTAATTTTATTTTGGAATAAACTTAAGTTATACAAAGAAAATGAGAAAGTTGATAGATAGACATTAAAATTTCAACTAGGAAGACCAAACATTTTCCTTTTATTCCAAAGATTCATGAGTTTCAGCTTTTGGAAATTTACTTATACTCATTCTTGAATATAATTCTTTAACATCATTTCCTCTGATATTTACTAGCATATCCTCTAATATCTAGTATCATTTAATATCATTTCCTCTAAGATTTTAGCATTTCTAATAGTAAAATATTCTCTCTATGGGATTAAATCCCTATGTCCCTACTGTTGCTTTTACATTTTCTTTCTTTCTATGGAAACGTATGTATTTCTCCAGCATTTTTCCCAGCAATTCTATTGATTTCCTTTATTATAATAATGACTTTTTTTTTCTGATGCTTTTTTGCAACATTCAATTTCATTTTAAATTGTTTTTCATTTTGAGAAAGTTAAATTCACATGCAGTTTTAAGAAATAACAGATCTTATATGCTCCTTACCCAGTTTCTCCCAATGATAATACCTTGCAAATCTATAATATCACAACAGAGATATTACAATAGATACAGTTAAGATACAGAACATTTCCATCACCAGAAGGATCCGTCATGTTCCCCATTTATAGTCATATCAATTTCCCTCCCACCTCACCCTTTTCTTAATCCCTGGTGACTGTCCATCTCTTTTCTATTATTTTGTAGAATTAATTTTCAAAAATTTCATATAAATCTTATATAAATACAACATTTATATAATGTGTATTTGGCTCTTTTTACTCAGCATAATTCTCTGGAGATTCATACAGACTGTTGCATGCATAATTAGCTGATTGCTTTTTAATGCTAATTAGTATTTCATGATATAGATGTGCCACAGTTTGTTTAACCAATTGTCCATTGTAGGATATCTGCATTGTTTTCAGTTTGGGGCTATTACTATTAAAGCTAGTATATACATTCATGTACAGCTGTTTGTATAAATTTTTGTTTCTCTTATATAAACACCCAGGAGTGCAATTGCTAGTGTATGGTAGTTGCATGATTATTTACTTAAGAAACTCAAGCTGTATTCCAGAGTGTATTCCAGAAACTGTACCATTTTACATTCCTACCAACAATATAAGATGTTCTCATATTTCTCTGAGAATACTAATTAGATTATTTTAAACTGTCTCTTCTCTTTTTTTGAAGTATATTCTGGGCTCAATATTCTGCTTCTTGTTTTTAAACTTAACATCTTATTCTGTTGAGTGTTATTGTAGGTGTTAAATTTTAGTTGCCTGTTCATGTACTGCAGAATAATTATTGCAGGTAAGTTGAAATTGGTTTTCTCTGCTATTGTGTAGGCATACGTGTTTCCTGACAGGCTTCTCACCTGATTGGAAGTTTTGTTTCTGGAGACAAGTTTGGACATTTTGAAAGGCAAACTTCATTTTAAAATGCCTGTATGAGAAGTTAGAATGTTTGGCTCAGTTTCCCCAAGTTCCAGGCTGTGGAATTTATACATGATATCTCATTTTCGTTTTTGCATTTTTAAAATGTATGTAGAGAGATTTTTGTTCCAAGTGTACAGTTGAGGAAATGAGCTCAGAGAAGGTGAGTGACTTGTCTGAAGTCACACAACTTATAGTGGGATGAACTGAGACTCGAGTCCAGGTTTTCTGGTTCCAGAGGTAGTGCTTTTTCCAAAGCAAAGAGTTAAAGCCTGGTTAGTGGCAAGGAAATGGGCTTCCCATCTCATAACTCTGTATGGAAGAGCAGGGCAGGATAAGGATGAGGCTAGAGACTGATCAGGATTCCATAGATGGTTACTCCATAGACAGTTATAGATGGATATTAAAATCAATATCTTGTCTCACTTTTCACCATGTCTCTGTGTGGAAGAATTGGATAGAGTGGGATGATGGCAGAGACTTGGCATAATTTTTTAATAGTCATTCAATTTATATCTCTGTATCCCTCTATAAGTTCTTACTTCAGAGATAGACCCTCAGTGGGCTTTTCCCATGAAGACCAACTTGTATTTCTTTTTTAGGTACCACATTCATATATTCAGCAACACATTTATAACAGGACAAGAGGGTAACCTGTCCTGATATCCATGTTTTGGATAATCGCTTATAAACACACACAAAATTAAACTTATTAAAGAACATCTAGCAACTTCTGTCCCTTAGCATCTGCCACTCAGACCTGCAATGCTAAGCAAGCTGTCTTGTGACTAATATTGTTTAGATCCAAGAAAAAACATTTTCCCACCTCTTGCCCTGTGCTGAAATGTATCCAAATACCCAGTGTTATGTGTTGGATACAGATGCTACTTCAGGATATGAGAAACATTTAAATACCTTATGTAACAGAAAAAACAAATTAGTTAAGTTGTTCTATCTTTTCTCTCAGATGATATGAATCCAATAGATTCTTGTTTAAGGAAGTTTTATTTCACAGTAGTGCCAAGCATCTTTCCTTCTTTTCTTTGTGTTCCAATCTTGTTTCTGTAGATACACACATGGTTTTTATAATCACACAATGCAGCTGAGAAACAAAACGCAGCTGAGAAACATTTTGCTAAATATATTTAACAGTTCATATTCTTTTTAAATGTTTCTGTATGTAGTTTGTTATGTTGGCAAGTAGGTGGGCATTAAAAGGTAGAATTGCAAATATCTTTGCATTTATAATAATATTTGAAAAGATTTGAATAAATTTTCAAAAAAATACATTTCAGCTTTATTTAAATTTAACAATTTTGGTATTCAACAATTAAGATATATTAATTTATCTGACTTTTAATTTAAAATTTTTGAATATGATATAAAGTATATTGAAAGCATATATTAACTGTTTTAATATTTTATAGTAATTTAATTTTATGAACATAAATTTTAAGATTTGTATTTTTGAACATGATCACCTTTTACATTTCAATCTTTTATACCATTACTACTAATATGAAAGTATTTTAACAACACTAAAGTACAGGAAAACTAAATTGAATGAAATGAATATTCATAAATTATGAATTATATATATATCTATATTTTACTATTCAACTAAATATCACTGCCTAATCAATAGAAAATCAAGTTATATATTAATAATTAATATATTTTTTTATATTCTGCCAAAAGTCAGTCATATAAAAATCATCCAGGCATTTAACTTTTTTCAAGACAGGACAATGGATATGTTTTCCATCACAGACTGTTAGCCTGACTTAGAAGGCATATACTTTTGCCAGGTCCCCAAATTTTTAAGGATGTATCCAAGGTTTTATTGGATTTCTGGTTCCAAAAATGTGTTTATTTTTCATTTATTTATTTTTAAAATATAAATTTATTTATTTTAATTGGAGGTTAATTACTTTACAATATTGTATTGGTTTTGCCATACATCAACATGAACCCACCACAGGTATACACGTGTTCCCCATCCTGAACCCCCCTCCCTCCTCCCTCCCCGTACCATCCCTCTGGGTCATCTCAGTGCACCAGCCCCAAGCATCCAGTATCATGCATCAAACCTGGACTGGCAATTCGTTTCATATATGAATCTTTCTGCTCTTTTTACTTTACTCTTTTTAGTTAAGGTATTTAATATGATGTTTTTAGAAAATATCACACAAAAACAGTTCTGTCCCACGTTCAGTAAGTGCTTTCACCTCAAAATAAATGCCTTCTTCTATTATGGACTTGACTGCTTTTTTCTCCTCCAAGCCTCCATATTTTCCTATGGAAATCCTGTTGTATAAATGCTATGTGTGTGTGTGTGTGTGTGTGAATGTCAGAATGAAGATGTTCTTCCATATTTGCTCTCTGTATCCTTGCTATTTAAAGTAAAATCTACTGATCAGTAACTACTCCATCTCTTGGGAACCAATGAGAAATGCAGAATCTTGGGCTCTACCCTAGATTTTCTCAATCAAAATTTGCATTTTTAGTAAGATCACCTTGTAATTTATATCCATATTCATGTTTCAAAGACACTGCTCAGTACCTTGGCTATCATAATTTCTGTTTTTCCCTTAATTCTATATTTTGAGAGGATTCATTGGGATGAGTATTGAGCTTTTCCAGTTCTGTGGCCATGACTGGGTCTTCCAAATTTGCTGACATAATGAATTCAAAATCTTGATGGCATCATCCTTTAGGGATTTGAATAGTTGTACTGGGATTTCATCGCATCCATTAGCTTTATTAATAGAAGTGCATCTTAAGGCCCACTTAACGTTACACTCCAGAATGTCTGGCTCTGAGTGACTAACTAGAGCATTGTAGCAATCCAGTTCATTAAGATCTTTTTTATGCAATTCATGTATTCTTTCCGTCTCTTCTTGATCTCTTCAGTGTCTACTAGGTCTCTACCGTTTCTGCCCTTTTTTGTGCCCATCTTTGGGTGGAATGCTCCCTGGATGTTTCCAATTTTCCTGAAGAGATCTCTAGTTTTTCCCCTTTTGTTGTTTTCTTCTATTATTAAGCACTGTTCATTGAAGAAGTCCTTCGTGTCTCTTCTAGCTATTTTTTGGAACTCTGCATTTAATTGGATGTACCTTTCCCTCTCTCCTTTGCTTTTCCCTTATTCTTCCACTAGTTGTAAAGCCTACTCAGATAACCACTTTGCCTTCTTGCTTTTCTTTTTCTTTAGGATGGTTTTGTTCACCATCTCCTGTACAATATTATGGACCTCTGTCCATAGTTCTTCAGGCACACTGTTAACTAGATCTAGTCCCTTGAATCTATTTGTTACCTCTACTGCCAATTCATAACAGGATTTGATTTAAGTCATACCTGGCTGGTCTATTGTTTCTCTCGGTTTTCTTTAGTTTAAACCTGAATTGGCTCTTTTACTAGTGCTCTTATTGTTCAGGTTTAGGTCATTAATTTTTAAATCTTTTTCTAGCATTTATTTATATTGATAAAATTCTAAGTATTGCTTTGGTTACATACCATAAAATTTTATACTTTGATATTCATTGTTGATACATGTGGTAGGTGTTCAGCTCACAATAGTCACTATTTTTTCTTGTGATTTCTTCTTTGATACATGTATCATTAATACATGCTGTAGAAATTCCAAATTCTGGGAATCTCTCCATGCTATTTGTCATGGGTTGAGATATGTTCCCACTTGTAAAAAGGGAAATGCTGATGACCTAACACTCAGTACCACAGAATGTGACTTTATTTGGAAACAATATCAATGTAGATATAATTAAAGATAAGGGCATATTGGAATCAGGTAAATCCTTGATTAATATGATTGGTGTCTTTATAAGATAGCCATATGAAGGTAAACATAAGGAGGAAGTCATATGAAGACAGAAATCAGAGTGATGCAGGTACAAGCCAAAGAATGCCAAAGACTGCTGACAAAGCACCAGAAGCTAAGAAAAGGAAGAATTCCCCTGCACGTTTAGAGGGAAGTTGGCTCTGGTGACACATTGTTTTCAGACTTCTTGCCTTCAGAACTGAAATGGTAAATTTCTGTTGTGATACTTTTAATTTCTGTTGTGGTACCAGTTTGTGGTACTTTGTTATGGCTGTGCTTAGTCACTCAGTTGTGTACCACTCTTTGTGACCCCATGGACTGTAGTCCACCAGGCTCCTCTGTCCATGGGGAGTCTCCAGGCAAGGATACTGGAGTGGATTTCCTTGCCTCCTCCAGGGATCTTCCCATCTCCCACATTGCAGGCAGATTCTTTATCATCTGAGCCACCAGGGAAGCCATTTGTTATGGCAGGGTCTAGGAAATGAATCCAGTGTTACTGTATAGTTTCAATTCTTTTAAATTTGTTGATGACTTTGTCTTACAGCTCCACATACCTTTTATGTTGATGAATGTTCCCTGCACACTTGTACATGTATGTTGCAGTTGTTGGTCTAACAGTCTTTAAATATCAATTAGATCAAGTTGATAGTGGTTTTCAACCTTTTGTATCTTCACTGATTTTTTTCCCTACATTTTTTTTTTTTAATCAGGTACTGAGAGAGGGAGTTAATTTCCATGAGTACTGATTTTTCTATTATAGTCTGTCAGTTTTTAGTCAATATAGCTTTTTACATCAACTTTAATATGATTCATATTCATTTTTTATAATTTTAATTGTTTGCTGTCACTGTGTGCCTTTTTTTATTAAATCATTTTTACTAAGCACCATATAGATTAGTCTTGCTTTTAAATCTAGTCTGACAATCTCTGCTTTTTGATTCTAGTGTTCATCTATTTATTAACTGAATCAGTACTTGTATTTATTTTGTCTTTGCTGTTACTTTGTGTTTACTGTTCCAAGTTTCTGTCATATATAATTTCTCTACAGCCAACTAACTTCTTTTATCATTTATTATATTGTATGTACATTTCAGACAAATTCTCTCAACTCTTACCTACTTAGAAAGTTTTTATTTTATATTCATAGGTTTCAAAGATGATATTTTGTATTTCTTCCAGCAGGTATATAAGTTATGTTTTTATGCTTATGTGTATGATCATCCATAAATAAAATTTTGTGTATTGAATGAGATAGGATCCAAAGTCATTTTTTTGCCCAAATGATATCCAGTTGTCCCAGTATCATTTGTTGTTAAGAAAGACTTTCTTTTCCCCATGAAATTGTAAAAATATGTTAAATATGTTTGTAGAAAGTCAAGTGACCATAAAATTAGGTATGATTCTGAATTTCCTATTTTATTCCATTAGTTGATTCACCTATCCTTATATCAATACCATTTGTCTTAATGAAGCTTTTTTGTAAGTCTTGATATCTGGTAGTAAATGTCCCATAATATCACTCTCTTTTTGAAAACTAATACTGGCTCTTCTGTAGCATAAATTGTAGAATCCAATTGCCAGTTTTTTCAGTACCACAGTGATAGTCTCTCAATTAAGGAATATAAATTATTCCTCCATTTGTTTAGAGTGAAAGTGAAGTCACTCAGTTGTGTCCAACTCTTTGAGACCCCATGAACTGTAGCCTACCAGGCTTCTCCATCCATGGGATTTTCCGGGCAAGAATACTGGAGTGGGTTGCCATTTCCTTCTCCAGGAGATTTTCCCGACCCATTTGTTTAACCATTCTTTAATATCCCTTAACTGTTCCAAAAACCTCCCAACAAAGAAAAGCCTAAGTCAGATGGCTTCACTAGTGAATTAATAGGAAAAAATACCAATTTTCTCAAAATCTTCCAAAAATTAAAGAGGAAGGAACACTTCCAAACTCATTTTATGAGTCCATCACTACCATAATACTAAAGCCAAACAAAGACCTACAGGAAGGTAGGTGAGAGAGAATCTTAAGAATGTATAACCTTATCAAAAATAAATTGTAGAAGAAAATTGGAAATAGCATGACAGCAAGAGTCAAAACTTTCAAGTACTATTTTTACTATTGCTTTCCTTAAAGGTTTGTAATATATGTTTCTTATATAAGAAAGCCTTCCTAGGCTGAATACAGAAATTTACCTCAATTTTTAAAAAATTATTAAATTTTGCTTCTCAAATATCAGTATTTAATATACCTACAATTTAATTTTTATATATGTTCTGAGAAGGAAATAAAAACTAATTTCCCCCCACCCAGAAGATTGTTCTAGCATCATCTATCTATCTATTTTTATTTTGAGATACATTTTACATAAATAATACTGCATAAAACACAATGTAAAGAATATTTACGAAGTATGTGTAGTTTGTAGCAACCAAGGGGAAAACAATGGATCATTTTCAGCACCTCAGAAATCCCTCATGTATCCATCATTTCCCCCATTCTAAATATTTTTAATTTTATGATAATTATTGCCTTGTTTTTAAATAATTTTACTACTTATAAATATGTCTATAAATATATTTTTCCTTGATTTTGAGCACTATGCAAAGTGAGCATACTACTCTATTACTTTTTTATTTATTGATCAACATTGTCAGAATCATTAAATATACATATAGTTATTTCATTTGCTTTGCCATATACTATTCTATTGTATGAATATCCCAAATTTGTTCATTCTACTATTGATAGAAATTTGAAGTTTTTTCCATTTGAATATTATTACAAACACTGGTGCTGCAAATGCTATTTACAAATCTACTAGTGAGCATGTGTAACAGACATTCTAATCTATGTACTTAGATAGGATATTGCTATATTACAAGTCAGTTGTTTGTTTAAAGTACTAGATTATGCTAAAATTTTTTACAACATAGTTGAACAACTTACACTCTACCAAGCATGAATGACATTCTCCATTGTTTAACAATTTTACCATCAATTAGTGTCATCAGAGTTTTCAGTAATTGCCGATCTAATGTGTATGCATTGAGATGTTGAATTGATATTTTCTATTTTATTATATATTTAATTGGAGGATAATTGCTTTACAATATTGTGTTGGTTTACATGAATCAGCCATAGGTATACATATGTCCCCTCCCTCTTAAACCTCCTTCCCACCTCTCACCCCATCCCAACCCTCCAGGTTGTCAAAGAGCACCAGATTTGAGCTCCCTGCCTCAGGCAGCAAATTCCCATTGGCTATCTATTTTACATATGGTAATGTATATGTTTCAGTGTTATTCTTTCAATTCATCCCTCGCTTTCCTTTCCTAACTGTGTCCACAAATCTGTTCTCTATGTCTCAGTCTCTATTGCCTGCAAATAGGTTCATCAGTACCATCTTACTAGATTCCATATATATGTGTTAATATATAAGTTTTTCTCTTTCTGACATGCTTCACTCTGTATAGTAGGCTCTATGTTCATCCACTTCATTAAAACTGACTCAAATATTTTTCTTTTATGGCTGAATAATATTTCATTGTATATATGTACCATAACTTCTTTATCCATTCATCTGTTAATAACATCTAGGTTGCTTCCATGTCCTGGCTATTGTAAATGTTGCCACAATGAACATTGGGGTGGATGTATCTTTTTCAGTTATGGTTTCCTCAGGGTATAGGCTCAATAGTGAGATTGGTGGTTCATAGGGTAGTTTTCTTTTTAAATTTTTTTTCAATTAATGGATAATTGCTTTACAGAATCCTGTTGTTTTCTGTCGAATTTCATCATGAATCAGCCATCAGTTCAGTTCAATTCAGTTCAGTCGCTCAGTCGTGTCCGACTCTTTGCGACCCCATGAATCGCAGCACACCAGGCCTCCCTGTCCATCACCAAATCCCAGAGTTCACACAGACTCACATCCATCGAGTCAGTGATGCCATCCAGCCATCTCATCCTCTGTCGTCCCCTTCTCCTCCAGCCCCCAATTCCTCCCAGCATCAGAGTCTTTTCCAATGAGTCAACACTTCACATGAGGTGGCCAAAGTACTGGAGTTTCAGCTTTCGAATCATTCCCTCCAAAGAAATCCCAGGGCTGATCTTCAGAATGGACTGGTTGGATCTTGTTGCAGTCCAAGGGACTCTCAAGAGTCTTCTCCAACACCACAGTTCAAAAGTGTCAATTCTTCAGCACTCAGCTTTCTTCACAGTCCAACTCTCACATCCATACATGACCACAGGAAAAACCATAGCCTTGACTAGATGGACCTTTGTTGGCAAAGTAATGTTTCTGCTTTTCAATATGCTGTCTAGGTTGGTCATAACTTTTCTTCCAAGGAGTGAGCGTCTTTCAATTTCATGGCTGCAGTCACCATCTGCAGTGATTCTGGAGCCCAAAAAAATAAAGTCTGACACTGTTTCCACTCTTTCCCCGTCTATTTCCCATGAAGTGATGGGACCAGATGCCATGATCTTCGTTTTCTGAATGTTGAGGTTTAAGTCAACTTTTTCACTCTCCTCTTTCACTTTCATCAAGAGGCTCTTTAGTTCCTCTTCACTTTCTGCCATAAGGGTGGTGTTATCTGCATATCTACATATCTGAGGTTATTGATATTTCTCCTGGCAATCTTGATTCCAGCTTGTGCTTCTTCCAGCCCAGCGTTTCTCATGATGTACTCTGCATAGAAGTTAAATAAGCAAGGTGACAATATACAGCCTTGACGTACTCCTGTTCCTATTTGGAACCAGTCTGTTGTTTCATGTATAGTTCTAACTGTTGCTTCCTGATCTGCATATAGGATTTTCAAGAGGCAGGTCAGGTGGTCTGGTATTCTCATCTCTCTCAGACTTTTCCACAGTTTATTGTGATCCACACAGTCAAAGGCTTTGGCATAGTCAATAAAGCAGAAATAGATGTTTTTCTGGAACTCTTTTGTTTTTTTGATGATCCAGCAGATGTTGGCAATTTGATCTCTGGTTCCTCTGCCTTTTCTAAAACCAGCTTGAACATCAGGAAGTTCACTGTTCACGTATTGCTGAATCCTGGCTTGGAGAATTTTGAGCATTACTTTACTAGCAGGTATACATATATCCCCTCCTTTTTGAACTTCCCTACCATCTCCCTCCCCATTCCATATCTCTAGGTTGATACAGAGCCCCCGTTTGAGTTTCCTGAGCTATACAGCAAATTCCCATTAGCTATCTATTTTAAACATGGTACTGTTAGTTTTCATGTTACTCTTTACATATATCTCACCCTCTCCTCTCTTCTCTCCATGTCCATAAGTCTATTCTCTAAGTCTGTTTCTCCACTGCTGCCCTGTGAATAAATTCTTCAGTTCCATTTCTCTAGATTCCATTTATATGTGTTAGAATATGATATTTATCTTTCTCTTTCTGACTCACTTCACTCAGTATAATAGGTTGTAGGTTTATCCACCTCATCAGAACTGACTCAAATATGTCCCTTTTTATGGCTGAGTAATATTCCATTGTGTGTATGTACCAGAACTTCTTTATCCATTCTTCTGTCCATGGACATCTAGGTTGCTTCCATTTTCTAGCTATTGTAAAAAATGTTGCAATGAACAATGGGATACATGTGTCTTTTTCAATTTTGGTTTCCTCAGGGTTTATGCCTAGGAGTGGGATTGCTGGGTCATATGGTGATTTTATTCCTACTTTTTTTAAGGAATCTCCATACTGTTTTCCATAGTGGCTGTATCAATTTACATTCTTACCTACAGTGCAAGAGCATTCCCTTTTCTCCACGCCCTCTCCAGCATTTATTGTTTGTAGACTTTTTGATGATGGCCATTCAGACTGGTGTGTGGTTTTGATTTGCATTTCCCTAACAATGAGCAGTGTTAAGCATCTTTTCATGTGTTAGCCATCTGTATGTCTCCTTTGTAGAAATGTCTATTTAGGTCTTTTTCCCACTTTTTGATTGGGTTGTTTGTTTTCCTGGCATTGAGTCGTATGAACTGCTTGTATATTTTGGAAATTAATCCTTTGTCAGTTGTTTCGTTGGTTATTATTATCTCCCATTCTGAGGGTTGTCTTTTCACCTTGCTTATAGTTTCCTTTGCTGTGCAAAAGCTTTTAAGTTTAATCAGGTCCCACTCATTTACTTTTGTTTTTATTCCCTTTACTCTAGGAGGTGGATCTTAGAGGATCTTGCTTTGATTTATGTCATTGAGTGTTCTGCCTAAGTTTTCCTCTAAGAGTTTTATAGTTTCTAGTCTTACATTTAGGTCTTTAATCCATTTTGAGTTTATCTTTGTGTATGATATTAGAAAGTGTTCTAATTTCATTCTTTTACATGTAGCTGTCCAGTTTTCCCAGCACCTTTTATTGAAGAGGCTTTCTTTGCCCCATTGTATATTTTTGACTCCTTTGTCAAAATGAAGGTACCCATAGGTGCATGGGTTTATTTCTGGGCTTTCTATCTTGTTTCATTGGTCTATATTTCTGTTTTTGTGCCAGTACCATACTGTCTTGATGACCATAGCTTTGTAGTATAATCTGAAGTTAAGAAGGTTCATTTCTCTAGCTCCATTCTTCTTTCTCAAGACTGCTTTGGCTATTCAGGGTCTTTTGTGTTTCCATATGAATTGTGATTTTTTTTTCTAGTTCTGTGAAAAATGCCATTGATAATTTGATAGGGATCAAATTGAGTCTGTAGATTACATTTGGTAGTATAGTCATTTTCACATTATTGATTCTTCCTACCCAGGAACATGAAATTTCTCTCCATCTGTTTATATCATCTTTGATTTCTTTCATCAGTGTCTTATAATTTTCTGTGTACAGTTCTTTTGTCTCCTTAGGTAAGTTTATTCCTAGATATTTAAATCTTTTTGTTGCAGTGGTGAATGGAATTGATTAATTTCTCTTTATGATTTTTCATTGTTAGTATACAGAAATGCAAGTGATTTTTGTGTATTCATTTTATATCCTGCAAATTTGCTGAATTCACTGATTACCTCTAGTAATTTTCAGATACTATCTTTAGGGTTTTCTATGTGCAGTATGAAAAGGCAAAATGATAGGATACTGAAAGAGGAACTCCCCAGGTCGGTAAGTACCCAATATGCTACTGGAGATCAGTGGAGAAATAACTCCAGAAAGAATGAAGGGATGGAGCCAAAGAAAAAACAATACCCAGTTGGATGTGACTGGAGATAGAAGCAAGGTCCGATGCTGTAAAGAGCAATATTGCATAGGACCTGGAATGTTAGGTCCATGAAATTGAAAGTGGTCAAACAGGAGATGGCAAGAGTGAACGTTGACATTCTAGGAATCAGCAAGCTAAAATGGACTGGAATAGGTCGATTTAACTCAGATGACCATTATATCTAATACTGTGTGCAGGAATCCCTTAGAAGAAATGGAATAGCCATTATGGTCAACAAAAAAGTCCAAAATGCAGTACTTGGATGCAATCTCAAAAACGACAGAATGATCTCTGTCAGTTTCCAAGGCAAACCATTCAATATCATGGTAATCCAAACCTATGCCCCAACAAGTAATGCTGAAGAAGCTGAAGTTGAATGGTTCTATGAAGACCTACAAGATCTTTTAGAACTAACACCCAAAAAAGATGTCCTTTTCATTCTAGGGGACTGGAATGCAAAAGTAGGAAGTCAAGAAACTCCTGCAGTAACAGGCAAATTTGACCTTCGAGTACAGAATGAAGCAGGGCAAAGGCTAATAGAGTTTTGCCAAGAGAATGCACTGGTCATAGCAAACACCCTCTTCCAACAACACAAGAGAAGACTCTACACATGGACATCACCAGATGGTCAACACCGAAATCAGATTGATTATATTCTTTGCAGCCAAAGATGGAGAAGCTCTATACAGTCAGCAAAAACAAGACCAGGAGCTGACTGTGGCTCAGATCATGAACTCCTTATTGCCAAATTCAGACTTAAATTTAAGAAAGTAGGGAAAACTACTAGACCATTCGGGTATGACCTAATTAAATCCCTTATGATTATACAGTGGAAGTGAGAAATAGATTTAAGGGACTAGATCTGATAGAGTGCCTGATGAACTATGGACGGAGGTTCGTGACATTGTACAGAAGACAGGGATCAAGACCATCCCCATGGAAAAGAAATGCAAAAAAGCAAAATGGCTGTCTGGGGAGGCCTTACAAATAGCTGTGAAAAGAAAAGAGGCGAAAAGCAAAGGAGAAAAGGAAAGATATAAGCATCTGAATCCAGAGTTCCACAGAATGGCAAGGAAGATATGAAAGGCTTCCTCAGTGATCAATGCAAAGAAATAGAGGAAAACAACAGAATGGGAAAGACTAGAGATCTCTTCAAGAAAATTAGAGATACCAAGGGAATATTTCTTGCAAAGATGGGCTTGATAAAGGACAGAAATGGTATGGACCTAACAGAAGCAGAAGATATTAAGAAGAGGTGGCAAGAATACACAGAAGAACTGTACAAAACGATCTTCATGGCCCAGATAACCATGATGGTGTGATCACTCACCTAGAGCCAGACATTCTGGAATGTGAAGTCAAGTGGGCCTTAGAAAGCATCCCTATGAACCAAGCTAGTGGAGGTGATGGAATTCCAGTTGAGTTATTTCAAATCCTGAAAGATGATGCTGTGAAAGTGCTGCATTCAATATGCCAGCAAATTTGGAAAACTCAGCAGTGGCCACAGGACTGGAAAAGGTCAGTTTTCATTCCAATCCCAAAGAAGGGCAATGCCAAAGAATGTTCAAACTACCATATAATCGTGCTCATTTCACATGCTAGCAAGGCTGTGCTCAAAATTCTCCAATCTAAGCTTCAATAGTACATGAACCGGGAACTTCCAGATATACAGGCTAGATTTAGAAAAGGCAGAGGAACCAGAAATCAAATTGCCAACATCCGCTGGATCATCCAAAAAGCAAGAGAGTTCCAGAAAAACATCTATTTCTACTTTATTGACTATGCCAAAGCCGTTGACTGTGTGGATCACAACAAACTGTGGAAAATTCTGAAAGAGATGGGAATATCAGACCACCTGACCTGCCTCTTGAGAAACCTATATGCAGGTCAGGAAGCAACAGTTAGAACTATACATGGAACAACAGACTGGTTCCAAATAGGAAAAGGAGTACGTCAAGGCTGTATATTGTCACCCTGCTTATTTAAATTTTATGCAGAGTACATCATGAGAAATGCTGGGCTGGAAGAAGCACAAGCTGGAATCAAAATTGCCGGGAGAAATATCAATAACCTCAGATATGCAGATGACACCACCTTTATGGCAGAAAGCAAAGAAGAACTAAAGAGCCCTTGATGAAAGTGAAAGTGGAGAGTGAAAAAGTTGGCTTAAAGCTCAACATTCAGAAAACGAAGATCATGGCATCTGGTCCCATCACTTCATGGGAAATAGATGGGGAAAGAGTGAAAACGGTGTTAGATTTTGTTTTGGGGGGCTCCAAAATCACTGCAGATGGTGATTACAGCCATGAAATTAAAAGACGCTTATTCCTTGGAGGGCTTCCCTGGTGGTTCAGAGGTTAAATGCAGGAGACCTGGGTTCAGTCCCTGGGTCTGGAAGATCCTCTGGAGAAAGAAATGGTAACCCACTCCAGTATTCTTGTCTGGAGAATCCCATGAACGGAGAAGACTGGTAGGCTACAGTCCAGAGGGTCGCAAAGAGTTGGACAGGACTGAGTGATTTCACTTTCACTTTCACTTTACTCTTTGGAAGGAAAGTTATGACCAACATAGATAGCATATTCAAAAGCAGAGACATTACTTTGCCAACAATGTTCCATCTAGTCAAGGCTATAGTTTTTCCAGTGGTCATGTGTGGATATGATAGTTGGACTGTGAAGAAAGCTGAGCACTGAAGAATTGATGCTTTTGAACTGTGGTGTTGGAGAAGACTCTTGAGAGTCCCTTGCACTGCAAGGAGATACAACCAGTCAATCCTAAAGGAGACCAGTCCTGGGTTTTCATTGGAAGGACTGATGCTGAAGCTGAAACTCCAGTACTTTGGGCACCTCATGTGAAGAGTTGACTCATTGGAAAAGACTCTGATGCTGGAAGGGATTGGGAGCAGGAGGAGAAGGGGACGACAGAGGATGAGTTGGCTGGATGGTACCACCGACTCGATGGACATGAGTTTGTGTAAACTCCAGGAGTTGGTGATGGACAGGGAGGCCTGGCGTGCTGTGATTCATGGGGTCGCAAAGAGTTGGGCACAACTGAGTGACTGAACTGAAATGAACTGATGTACAGTATCATGTCATCTACAAACAGCGAGATATTTGCTTCTTCTTTTCTGATCTGGATTCCTTTTATTTCTTTTTCTTCTCTAATTGCTGTAGTTAAGACTTCCAGAACTATGTTGAATAATAGTGGGCAAAGTGGACACCCTTGTCTTGTTCCTGATCTTGGGTGGGGGGAATGCTTTCAGTTTTTTACCATTTGAATAGATATTTTAATTTGAATTTGTCTGATTTACTAATAAAGTTAAAGATATTTTTATATGTTTCCTGATAATTGATATTTCTTCTTTTGTAAAGTCTAGTGATCTTAAGACCCATTTTCAAAAACTGGTATTTGAAGTTTTTAATGTCCTCTTGTATATTTTGTTTGTCAATTTATACATAAATATATATATATATTTGATTAAATATGCATGTTGTAAACATCCTCTCCTCATTTTCTTTTAACTTTTCTAACAGTTTTATTGTGGCTTTAGATGAAGAGAGATTAAGTTTAATGTAACTGAGATTATCGATATTTCCTTCATGCATATGGCTGTTTTCATCCAGTTTAACACATCTTTCCCTCAAGTTGAAATCATAAAAATATTGTCTTAGTCATCATCTAAATGTGTATACTTTCCCCTTTTATGCATTAGCCATTTCTCTGCCTGGAATTGAGTTTTAAAACATTTGTAAAGTTTGCAATATATTTCATATAGCATATAATGCAGCATTTTAAAATTGTACACTTAAGTGGTTTATGGTATATTTACTGTGTTGGACTTCCCTGGTGGCTCAGATGGTAAAGCGTTTGCCTACAAGTAAAATTGTCTTCCAAATTATCTCATCTACCACACTACTAGAAGCAGAAGTCTCAATCCTCATCCCTTTTAAAATTTTTGTTGAATATTTGCCTGATAGTGACCTCTCTGTGATCCCTGGGACCAGTATGCCTCAGTGTTAGTCCTGTGACTTAGATTAGAGTAATAAAGCTATTTAAGTAAGGGCTGGACACTACAGACTAGAAATACCTGCTAAGGTATGGTAGGCTGAGAGCCTGCCTGAGATATACAAGAAACAATTAGTCCAACCAGGTAAGTGTTGGGTCTTTGTCAATAAGAAATTGATTGAAATCTTGTTAAGCAGATGGTTAGTGAAGTGTTAAATACTACCTGCAGTCATACTGGGGAACGAGAAAGGAAGTCTGTTCTCCTCAAGGAACTGTGGAAGGATTGGCACTCCTGGGGAAAGAAACTTCTGATCTCTAAAAAGGCTTAAAATTAGGGTGCTCTTTTGACATGCTGTTCTGGAGGATATGATAATACTAATTACCTGATCTGTGATACAAGGCAAGAACATAACAATCATAAACAAGGCAAAAGCCTAGATTATAAGATCTAAACAATGACATATAAGAAAGAAAATATCTCCCCTGCTTTTTTATTGCAGCTCTTCATTACCCATCAAAACTAAAGAAGTAAAAATGTTAATAATTTGCATTTAATTTACAGTTCCCTGTGTCTTGATTCAAATATCAGTGTTACCAGCTAGTAATTCTCATTTCATTTGGTGCAGGCAATTCATGACAAATATTCCCTTTACTGATCCTTAGTATTTGGTTTATCCTAATACAACTATAATTTATGCTTTTCCCCCACTAGAATACAGTCTTCATAAAGGCCACAACCCTACCTGCTTTATTCATTATTATTTTTTCCATAAATATTTCTATATTTTTGATTGAATGAATGGTTATGAGAGACTATGTAGAGTCTGTGACCAATGGTTATTTTGCTAATATATCCTAAGTGATGGATAATACAATATTTAAAATCAATGAAGTAAGAGGTTTCTAGAAAATTGTCTATTTAAGGATATAGTTCACTAGCTGAAATAGATTTCTTATTGTAAAGTAGTCCAGTGTGAAAATTCAGAGAGAATAGATCATGTTTGCATGGGATTTAAGAGGGTAATACAAAGCATTGTTAGTTTTTTTTTTTCTTGAACTAGCTAATATCACGTATTTTATACCTCACTTCACAACTCATCCTCTCCCTCAGCAAATAACAATAAATTTTACTAAATCTAGGAACACATTCCTCTCATGTTGAGCTTGATGCTTACTGGCCTATGAAAATGATTTGATACCAATTCAAAAGGTTATTGGAAGAACTGAAAAAATAGATTTATGCTTCAAATTTATATTAATTCACATTTGCTCAATTTAAAAGTGTACAAAGTATGTGTTGACCTTTATATAAAGTAGTGTAACTTGGTGTGCAATATAATATTTGAGATGCAATATAATATTTTATGTTTAATATTTTTTAGTTGTATGTGCCCAATGCTTCAAATTCTTCTAGTGCTCTTGTTTTGGTCTCCCTTATTTACTGAATTCCCCAAGTACAGTATTCTTACAGATGTCTGAAAAGACATTGTCTTTTCAATCTTCCATCTGCAATCCTCTGTTATTATACTGGACGTTGGTCGTGGTGATAAGCTGAGGAAAGGGAAGTATTTTGTAAACCTTAGTGATTTGCAGGTCCCTGTCTCTGGACTCAAACTTTCACAAGTATTTCTCTACCGGTATCACTATCTCCCTTTTGGATAACACAGATAAGTTACAGAGGGCTACAGTGGGAGAAATGTGGTTTCCCCACCTGGAATATGGTTCTGGGAAATGAGAATAGGCATTTGTTACAGAGAAGGCCTTGGATATATTTCACAATGATTAATTTTCCCCTTCCAATGCCAGAACAACCAGGAGATGTTTCTGGAATTTCACCATGAGAACCTAGTAGACTATTAGAAGTAAAATCAGTTAAAGTGTGGGACTCCTCCCTGAACTGTGGCCCTTGGGAGTTTCTCATTCCTGCTACTGTTAACAGTCAATTTACAACATTTTGTAAAAATTACCAATTGAGTGTTCCTAACAGTTTTGGCTTCAGCAGCTTCTATGTCAAGTAATCATATCCTGTTTGTGAATTTTTGGGTTTGCCTGATTCTCCAAATATCTGGATAGAGGTTTTCTTCTACCAAGTCAGTTGACTAGTAAGTCTAAGATTTTAAGATTTTCCGATTATTTTTGTAAGAATGAGGTGACAGCTTCCAAGGTCTTTATATATTGAATTAAATCCAGGTTTTACCTTTATTTTTAACACAAATTAAATGTAAGTTCATATAATTTAATGTTTTTATTGTTTGTGAATTTTAGTAAAAGTATATATATTATAAAAATATATACAATTTAATATTGTTGAAATTATATAAATACATATGAATGACATGGAATTTACCATTTTAATCACTTAAGTGTGCATTTCAGTGATATTAATTACATTTGCAGTATTATCATAACTATCACCACTATCTGAAAGTTTCTAAAACTTTTTATCATTTCAAAGAGAAACTTTTTATATCCATTAAGCAATAGCTCCACATTCCTCCTCCTCCAGCTCCTGATAACCTTTCATAATTTCTGTCTTGCCTGTTCTTGATATTTAAAATAGGTGGAATCATACAATATTTTTTTTCTTTTGTGTCTGGTTTATTTAACATAGTGTAATATTTTGAGTTTATACATGCTACAACATATACCAAATTTCATTCCTTTTTAGGCCAGATAATACTCCAGCATATGTATATAGCATTGAATGTTTATCCATTCATTTGCTGATGAACATATCGATTGTTTTCATCTTTGGTTATTGTATACAATACTCCAATGAACATTGATCTACAGGTGTCTGAATCCTTGCTTTTAGTTCTTTTAGGTGTATACCTAGCAGTAGAATTGCTAGGTCTTATTGTAAGTATATGTTCAAATTTTTGAGGAACTGGCAAATTCTCTTCCACAGTGATTGAAACATTTTGTATTCTAAGCAATAATACATGAGCATTCCAAGTTCTGTGTATCCTTGTCAACACTTGTTATTTCCAGTTTTTATTTTCATTTTTTAAAAAATCATAGCCATAATGGTGTATGACAAGCATTCTATCATTGTGGTTTGCTAACAACTAAGGCTTTTAAAGGACTTCCCTGGTGGCTCAGATGGTAAAGCGTCTGTCTACAATGCGGGAGACATGGGTTCAATCCCTGGGTTGGGAAGATCCCCTTTGAAAGCAAATGGCAATCCACTCCAGTACTATTGCCTGGAAAATCCCATGGACAGAGGAGCCTGGTAGGCTACAGTCCATGGGGTTGCAAAGTGTTGGATGACAAGGCTTTTAAAAGTAGGAATTCAAGAGATACCTGGAGTAACAGGCAAATTTGGCCTTGGAGTACAAAAGGAAGTGGACCAAAGGCTAACAGAGTTTTGCCAAGAGAACGCACTGGTCACAGCAAACATCTTCTTCCAACAACAGAAGAGAAGACTCCACACATGGACATCACCAGATGGTCAATACCGAAATCAGATTGATTATATTCTTTGCAGCCAAAGATGGAGAAGCTCTATACAGTCAGCAAAAACAACACTGGGAGCCGACTGTGGCTCAGATCATGAACTCCTTATTGCCAAATTCAGATTTAAATTGAAGAGAGTAGGGAAAAACCCTAGACCATGCAGGTATGAACTAAATCAAATCCCTTATGATTATACATTGGAAGTGAGAAATAGATTCAAGGGATTAGATCTGATAGACAGAGTGCCTGAAGAACTATGGACGGAGTTTTGTGACATTTTACAGGAGGCAGTGATCAAGACCGTCGTCAAGGAAAAGAAATGTAAAACGGCAAAATAGATCTCTGCTGCTGCTGCTAAGCTGCTAAGTCACTTCAGTCGTGTCCGACTCTGTGCAACCCCATAGACGGCAGCCCACCAGGCTCCCCCATCCCTGGGATTCTCCAGGCAAGAACACTGGAGTGGGTTGCCATTTCCTTCTCCAATGCATGAAAGTGAAAAGTGAATGTGAAGTCGCTCAGTCATGCCCAACTCTTAGCGACCCCATGGACTGCAGCCTACCAGGCTCTTCCATCCATGAGATTTTCCAGGCAAGAGTACTGGAGTGTGCTGAGGAGGCCTTAAAAGTACTTGAGAAAAGAAGAGAAGTGAAAGGCAGAGGAGAAAAGGAAAGATATACCCATTTGAATGCAGAGTTCCAAAGAATAGCAAGGAGAGATAAGAAAGCCTTCCTTAGTGATCAGTGCAAAGAAATAGAGGAAAATAATAGAATGGGAAAGACTAGTGATCTCTTCAAGAAAATTAGAGATACCAAGGAAGAATTTAATGCAAAAGTGGGCAGAATAAAGGGCAGAAGTGGTATGGACCTAACAGAAGCAGAAGATATTAAGAAGAGGTGGCAAGAATACACAGAAGAACTGTACAAAAAAGATCTTCACAACCCAGATAATCACGATGGTGTGATCACTCACATTTACATAGAGCCAGACATCCTGGAATGTGAAGTCAAGTGGGCCTTAGGAAGCATCACTACAAACAAAGATAGTTGAGGTGATGGAATTCTAGTTGAGCTATTTCAAATCCTGAAAGATGATGCTGTGAAAGTGCTGCACTCAGTAAGCCAGCAAATTTGGAAAACTCAGCAGTGGCCACAGGACTGGAAAAGGTCAGTTTTCAATCCAATCCCAAAGAAAGTCAATGCCAAAGAGTGTTCAAACTACCACTCAATTGCACTCTTCTCACAAGCCAGCAAAGTAATCCTCAAAATTCTCCAAGCCAGATATCAACAGTACATGAACCGTGAACGTCCAGCTGGATTTAGAAAAGGCAGAGGAACCAGAGATCAAATTGCCAAGATCTGTTGAATCATTGAAAAACCAAGAAAGTTCCAGAAAAATATCTACTTCTGCTTTATTGAGTACACCAAACCCTTTGACTGTGTGGATCACAATAAACTGTGGAAAATTCTGAAAGAGATGGGAATACCAGAACACCTGATCTGCCTCCTGAGAAATCAGGAGGTCAAGAAGCAACAGTTAGAATTGGACATGAAATGACAGACTGTTTCCAAATAGGAAAAGGAGTATGTCAAGGCTGTATATTGTCAGCCTGCTTATTTAACTTTTATGCAGAGTACCTCCTGTGAAATGCCAGGATGGATGAAGCAAAAGCTGGAACAAGATTGCAGGGAGAAATATCAATAACCTCAGATATGCAGATGACACCACCATTATGGCAGAAAGTGAAGAAGAACTAAAGAGCCTCTTGATGAAGGTGAAAGAAGAAAATGAAAAAGCTGGCTTAAAACTCAACATTCAGAAAACTAAGATCATGGCATCTGGTTCCATCACTTCATGGCAAATAGATGGGGAAACAATGGAAAGAGTGACAGACTATTTTGGGGGGCTCTAACATCACTGAAGATGGTGATTGCAGCCATGAAATTAAAAGACACTTGCTCCTTGGAAGAAAATCTGTGATCAACCTATAAAACATACTAAAAAGCAGAGACATTACTTTGCCAACAAAGGTCCATCTAGTAAAAACTATGGTTTTTCCAGTAGTCACCTGTGAATGAGAGTTGGACTATAAAGAAAGCTGAGTGCCGAAGCATCAATGCTTTTGTACCGTGGTGTTGGAGAAGACTCTTGTGAGTCCCTTGGACTGCAACAAGTTAATTGTAAAGGGAATCAGTCCAGAATATTCATTGGAAGGACTGATGCTGTAGCTGAAAGTCCAATACTTTGGCCACCTGTTGCGAAAAATTGACTCCTTGGAAAAGACCCTGATGCTGGGCAAGATTGAAGGCAGGAGGAGACAGGGACAACAGAGGAGGAGATGGTTGGATAACAGAGGAGGAGATGGTTGGATGGCATCACCAACTGGATGGACATGAGTTTGAGAAAGTTCTAGGAGTTGGTGATGGACAGGGAGGCCTGGCATGCTGCAGTCTATGGGGTCACAAAGAGTTGGACACGACTGAGCAAATGATCTGAACTGAACTGAAGGCTTTTAAAATATTTTTATAAGGTTATTGGCCATTTGTGTATCTTCCTTGGAGAAGTATCCAAGTCCTTCCTTTGTCCATTTTTTAGTTGTGTTTTTGTTGTGGAGTTGTAGGAAATCTTTAAATATTCTAGATTTTGAACCCTTATAAGATGCATGGTTTGTTTTTTCTCCCGTTCTGTAAGTTGTGTTTTCAAGATGGATTATGTTTTTTTTTTCCCTTTAGACAAATATGATAATGTTTCTCTTTGTGGATCCCTCAGTTACCTTTCTTGGAGTTTGCTGAGTTTCTTGGATATATAGATTTACATATTCCATTAGATTTGAATGTTTTTTATTTATTATAGTTTCAAATATTCTTTCTGTTTCTTTCTCTGTCTTCTCCTTCTGGGACTCCTGTAATGCATATATTGTTCCATTTGACGATGTTCCATTGTTCTTCTCAGCTCTTTTCATTTTTTTTTCTCTTTCTGCTACTCAGACAACATGATTTCAGCTATCCTGTCTTTAAGATTGCTGATTATTTATTCTGCCTGATGAAATCTTCTGTAAACACCTGTAGTTTTTTTTCTTTTTTTTAAATTTCAGTCATTATGCTTTTCAGTTCCAGAATTTATTTGGTTAGTTTTATAATTTGAATATCTTTAGGGAGCCCTGGGTTTGATCCCTGGGTTGGAAAGATCCCCTGGAGAAGGGAAAAGCTACCCATGCCAGTACTCTGGCCTGGAGAATTCCATGGACTGTATAGTCCATGGTATCGCAAAGAGTCAGACATGACTGAGCAAATTTCACTTTCATTTTGTTTTTGCATCATTTTCCTGATTTCATTTAGTGTTTTGTCCTCTTCATTTGGCTGTTTGGGCATATTTAGAATAAATTTTATAAAATCTTTGTTTCCTAATGCCAGTGTGTAGACTTGCTCAGGGATGGTTTCAGTCAGTTTATTTTGTTCCATTGACTTGGCTATGTGCTCTTGACTGTTTGTTTGCCTTGTTGTTTTTCTTGTTGAAAACTGGACTTTTGAATATTATGATATGGTAATTCTGAAAATTAAATTCTTTCCTATCCCTCAGGTTTACTGTGTTATTTATTTGGTGAAGACTCTAATAGTCCATTTGATTAATGACTTTTCAAGATCATTGTTAAGAAGTCTGTATTTCTTGTTTGTGATTACTGAAGTGTCTGTTCATTGAGCTTGTGCTCAGCTAGTATTTATATAAATTTCCTTAGTTTTAAGAGCTGAAAACAGAGGGAAAAACACCTCTCTCATTCTTTCCAGATTCTCACTTTAGAGTTCTCTAATAGTTTTTTAGGCTTGTACTAAGCCTAGGGATTAGCTTGAAGTAAAAGTCTAGGGTCTTCTAAGATCTTAATGTATGCATGTGTCTTACCCTGTTCTTGATTGTGGCTTTCTTTTTTTTTTCCTTTTTTAAAATTTTTGGTCATAAGGCATGTGTGATCTTAGTTCCCCAACTGGGGGTTGAACCCATGGCCCTTGCAATGGAAGCACAGTCTTAACCACTGAACTGCAAGGGAAGTCCTGTAGTTTTCCAAATTCCCCTATAGACATGGGTGTTTTTGAATGACCTAATTTTTCAAAGAAATTCTCCTTAGATTTTCCTTCCAAACTTTAGTTGGTCTATTATGTGTCTTGACTTTAATCTTTTGCCCCAGGCTTCCTGAGCATTTTCTGGTCACCTTGCAAAGCTTTCAAGAAATGACTGCCAATTTTCTGGCCTGTTAGTTCTGAGTTTGGTGAAACAGAGGCAAGTACCTAGTACTAATATTTCACATAGCCTGCAGACAGTTCAAAGTCAACATACACAATAATTTATGAGTAATACCTGATCTGCTCCTTCTGTAACTTGACAGAGGGTGCCACAGTGGAAATGAAGGCTGTCACCTTCAAGACTACTATCAAGCCAGGGAGGGATCAGGGAAGAGCAAGTAAAATGCTACGAAGATTTCCCACCAATTTTAAGTTGTTTTTTTCTTGATTCAGTGTTTGATTACTGTAAACCTTGACTCTTTTCCAGAATTATGACAAAGTTGATTCTTACAGTGCTTATTTTTTGGTGTTGTTATGGAAGGTGAGAGCTTGGAGCTGTCTACTCTGCCATTTTGCTGATGTCAGATCTATATAATTTAATTTTAAATAATGGGAATATGTTTACAAATTTTCTGAAAATTTATCATTAAATTCTCATGAGATGATTTGAACTAGCTCTAACACACTTTTGAGTTTAAATTCATTTAAAGGTGTATTATCTCTACTTTGAATCACATCATTCTCTTCAAGCAAAACAATGACCCTTGCCCTCAGAGAATGTCTAGTCTAAAGAAAGTTACTCCAAGTATGACAGTATGATATATGCATTAAAAAGAAATTTTTAGAGTGTTTGGTTTGATTTTGTTATTTTCATGAGTCTTCTTAGATATTCTTATGATGATAGCATCTTGATCCCTGGTCTCATCTTTAGTGTGTACATGTGTGTGTGTGTGTGTGTGTGTGTGTGTGTGTCTGTAATGGTTCTGTCATTTCTTCCTAATTATGGCTTTGTCTCTCTAGTGTAAGAGTGCAAGTAGTACTATGGGTTTTGCAATGCTTAGTTAGATGCTGCCAGTCCATTGGTCAAATAACATACTGCTTCTGAACATAGATTGACCTTTCTCCATAGTTTTGTACTCTTTCTGAAATCCAAAAGCACTGCTTTTATATTATCTCTAGAATTGGCTGTTTTTAAATAGATGAAAATATATCCTACTGCAATTTTCAGTCAACAAGGTTTAATAAAATTTGTTGTATATTTTAAGAATTGCTATCTGATTATACCAAAATAATAATTGCTTATAGTGGAGGATTTATAAAGTTAATTTATATATTGCTACATTGAAAAATCCTTTGATTTTTAAAATAATCACTTCCCATCTGTTATATGAATTCCTCTGCAACTTACAGGAAAAAGCAAAGCTGTCTCTCCAGTACTGTTCACATTCCAGTGCTACATGTTAAATAACAAGAGGAAATGATTCTTGAGCTGAGTTTAAATCAGATGTATTCAATTATCTATTGAATATGTAACATTTGGCTATGTAATACTTTCAGTTTCTTAGTTAATTCAATATTGCAATAGAAAAAAAGATTACACAAGAGGAAAGCTACTACCATAGACCCAAGTTTAGATTTTTATATGATTTCTAAGGTATATTAAATAGGTTGAGTCATATGATATATTTAAAAGTCTAAAAATAACTTTATTTCCTTCAATCCTCCAATCACTCCTGTCACTATTCTTTTGATTAAATACATGCCAAAATTTACCTATTGGAACAGCTTTATTTTTAGGTATGTTCTTCCTCAACTAAACGTCATTGATGCGGAGAAATTTTCCATTTATTCGCTGATTTGAAAATAATACATGGTACTTCAGAAGCATGTCAAAGGGAGCATACAATGCAGTCATTCTCTAAGCTATAATTGCATGCAGTGCTTTCCCTAAAGCAATTTGCTTTCAAACATGAAAGAGCATATGACCTGAGGAGATAGAGTCAGTGCTAAAGAGTATTATTTCTATATTTATTTTGGAATCTCTCTAAAATCTTCCTTATATCACTTAAAACAAGCAAGACACTAACCACAAAGCTACCATAGACCAATATGTCCAAGTCTACATAATTACATCAAAATGCAATGGCAATTTTTTTTAATATAAAGAGTTTATGATACCAGGTGGAAATTTCTTAAAGAGATGGGAATACCAGACCACCTTACCTGCCTCCTGAGAACCTGTATGCAGGTCAAGAAAAAACAATACTAGACATGGAACAAAAGACTGGTTCAAAGCTGGGAAAGGAGTACATCAAGGCTGTATATCGTCACCCTGCTCACTTAACTTACATACAGAGTATATCACGCAAAATGCCAGGCTGGCATTCTTGATGAGCTTCTTGATGAAAGTGAAAGAGGAGAGTAAAAAAGCTGGCTTAAAACTTAACATTCAAAAAACAAAGATCATGGCATGCGGCCCCATCACTTCATGGCAAATAGATGGGGAAACAATGGAAACAGTGAGAAACTTTATCTTCTTGGGCTCCAAAATCACTGCAGACGGTAACTACAGCCATGAAATTAAAAGATGCTTGCTCATGAGAGTCCCTTAAATAGCAAGGAGATCAAATCAGTCAATCCTAAAGGAAATCACCCTGAATATTCATTGGAAGGATTGTTGCTGAAGCTGAAGCTCTAAGACTTTGGTGACCTTATGTGAAGAGCCTACTCACTGGAAAGGACCTTGATGCTGGCAAAGACTGAGGGCAGGAGGAGAAAGGGGTGACAGAGGATGAGATGGTATAATGGCATCACCATCTCAATGGACATGAGTTTGAGCAAACTCAGGAGATAGTGAAGGACAGGGAATCCTGGTGTGCTGCAGTCCATGGGGTCACAAAGAGTTGGACATGACTGAACAACAACAACACGATACCAGGTGGTTGTAAAAACACACAGAGAAAGAATATTTTGAGTCGGCGGAGCTTGAGCACTTGCTCAAGTTCCTGAGGCACACATAGCTACTTCTATTTAGAGATCTCCAAAAACAGAATTTGTTCAAGGCTCATGTTATAATAGTCCTTCCCCCTTGTGGTCTAAAATTTTATGGAATCATAGAGGATGGTCAGCTTCCCTGTTGGCTCAACAGTAAAGAACCTGGCTGCCAATGCAGGAGATGGAAAAACAGGTTCAATTCCTAGATCAGGAAAATCCCCTGGAGAGGAAATGGCAACCCACTCCAGTATTCTTGCCTGGAAATCCTGTGGTCAGAGGACTCTGGCAGGCTAAAGTCCATGGGGTCGCAAAAGAGTCGAACATGACTTAGTGACTAAACAACAACAGAGTATGATCAAGATACAACATAGACTATATGCAGCCATAAATTTCTATGGTGCAAAGTGAATCGAGTAGAGTTGGGGGTAATTCCAGATAGCTAATTATGTTATAGTCATGAAAGTTTAAGCCAAAGAGGACATATATGAGCAGTGACTTTTAACATGTGTAAAGGAAATTTTTATCAAAGCATATTTTATTTTAGTGACCAAAAAATTATTGACATTGCTTTTCCTTCCATCTCAATAAGTTTAGGAGTCATCACTTCATTGTCTCCAAAGAAATGAGGAGCAAATTGGGCATAGAAAAGAATTTTCTGTGAAGATATTTTCTAGAACAGTTTGTCAATGTCATCATACCACTCTCTAACCAAGCTGGAGCCGCATATCTATTTTTCAACTAGACTCAGAATAAGACAGAAATAATCATTTGACACAAGTAAATGAAATGATAAATATCACTCCATTGTATGAAAATGATGATTGCCCGGCTGACATCCTTTTTTTTTTTTCCTACTGCTTTTTAAGCTGTATTAGTGACATTTTCCAAAACAAACTAGGAGACAGAGGCCACAATTAGCCAAAGTATTGTTTACATGATAGTGGCAAAACACTTTGCAATTGTATTATTGATGAATTTGCAGTTCAGTGGTGGATAGAAAGACAAAAATTTGGCACTGAAGATGGAGGGTTCTACAGTACAAAGGCAGAAAAATGAAAGAGTGCACAATAAAACTGGCAAAAAGAGTTTGATCTACTGTTTAGAGAATGCTACCACAATGAGTTTGTCTCCCAGTGTTGATCAATTTTGACTATACTCTAAAAGCAATGAATTATGCAGAATTATGATGATGAATTTTAAACACTCTCCATGTAACTAAAAGTACCTCTGCCTGACAATGTTCCACTTGTGATTTGATCCTAAACAACCAGTTTTCAAATCACAAATGAACTGATCTGTCAAATAGCGTCTTATTCTTCAGTCGTTCTGTCATGTCTGACTCTTTGTGACCCCATGGACTGTAACCCGCCAGACTCCTCTGTCCATGAGGATTCTCCAGGCCAGAATACTAGAGTGTGTTGCCATGCCCTCCTGGGGATCTTCCCAATCCAGGGATTGAACCCAGGTATCCCACATTGCAGACAAATTCTTTACCATCTGAGCCACCAGGGAAGCCCTGTTATATTATACATGAAGGCAAAAATCTGTTTGAATCCTTCAGTATGATTTGTGACCTGTATATAGGAAGCTTCTCACTCCAAAAAGAGGCATTTTCTTCATTGTTAATAAGAAATGCCACAATTCACACAATTGATGACTATAGAAAGCACTTGACCTTTGCTATGATCACCATTCTATATCTCCCACGCCTCCCCTAAAGTGTCAAAAAATTTAGCATTAAATTGACTAACATGCTTTCTTTTTCAGCTTGTGTGACATAACCTTTAAATAAAATGGTGTTTGTTTTAAAAACAAATTAATATTTATTTCATTTATTCACAGAATGCACTAAATGTTTTCTATTAATCAAGTACTATACTCAGTCCTTTCATATGCAGTTTCCTAATTCTCACAAAATCCAGTTTTAAAGAGCAAAAAAAGACATAGAGAGGTTCTGGAATGTGATTAAGGTCACATATATAGTAAAAGGCAAGGCAATTATATGAACCTATTATCTCAGTTTTTAAGTGATTTTTTGCCACTATTTTTTTTCATTTTTCATTCAAATTTTCAAATTTATTTGCATACCATTATTTATAATATTCTCTCATTCTATTGTTTTACTATTTTATCATGAAAAATTACCACTATTTATTATTTTCCTTATAAAAATATATCCCAATAAAATTACAATATTTCAAATATATTGTTAGTTATAAAGAAGTTAAAATAATACAGAAACTTCTAAACTAGAGTTACTCAACCTGATCACTCTCAATATTTTGTGCTTGATACTTTTTTGGCAAGGGCACATCATCAGGGGAGGGCTATGCTGTAAGATACTGTAAGATGTTTGGCGATATCCCTGATTCTAACCATTAGATGCCAGTGGCAAGCACTACCTACTCCTAACTGTGATAACTAAAATTGTCTCTAGACAGTATTAAATGTCCTAGAGGAAGGAGGATAAAATAACCCCTCTTTTGTGAACTGCTGCTTAGAAAATCATGTTTCCTCTTTCAGTCATTAAATTTATTATATAGTTTTATAGTTTTCAATAGCCCTGTAGAATCAGAAGTTCATTAAAAATAGATACATTTTCTTTAATGTTATTTCCATGGAAACAAGGAGAAGGTCGACTACTATTGCTATAGTCTCTTGGGTGAAGTTTTAAGCTAACCTAGCCCTGTGTAATTATAAGAATTTTTTAAACTTAACATAAATTTAATAACTTATGATTGTGACAAATTCTAAGCTCCTTTTGGAAAAAAAAAATGAATACTGCCACATTCTTGTAAGTTTTCAAATGTGATCCTGGGCAACAGTTATGGCATTGCTGAAGTTTCCTTCAAAGGTGATTTACAATGTTGTGTTAGTTTCAGGTATACAGCAAAGTGCATCAGTTATACATATATATCCACTCTAATTTAGACTTTTTTTTCCCATGTAGACCATGACAGAGTATTGAGTAGAGTTCACTGGGCTATATAGTAGGTCCTTATTAGTTATCTATTTTATATATAATAGTGTGTATATGGGTAATAGTGTGGAGTATTCCCAGTATCCCAATTTATGCCTCTCCCCATCCTTCCCACTGGTAACCATAAGTTTGCTTTCTACATATGTGGCTATTTCTGTTTTGTAAATAAGTTCATTTGTAATTTTTTTTTTTAGATTCCACATAAACATATCCTACAATATTTGCCTTTCTCTGTCTGACTGACTTCACTCAGTATGACAATCTCTAGGTCCATCCATATACAACCCACAGAATGGGAGAAAATATTTGTAAATGAAGCAACCAACAAGAGATTGACTTATGTTTTAAAATGGACAATGTCCAATAGGTGGCTGGGCTTTAATGATGAGTTGCTCTCACCTGACTGATGCCTCATTCCCCTTGATTGAAATTTAAACTTAAAAGCTACAAAGGAATGTAATAGCACCCTTTCTCACCAGCTCTTCTCAGGATGGCTCCATTTTATTTTGCTAACAGTGCTAATTATTCCTTATTACTCTGCCATTATGCTCCCCTTCCAAAATAAATAATATTTATGAAACATTGGAGCAATAAATAAACTGTGTGTTTATTGTGTTTATTCAACACTGAGGCTTCCTTTCCAAATTGCATGGCTCAGCTCTGACTGCTGTTCAAGTAGAGGCATCATGCTTTCCAAACTGCCCTGCCAACTTGTCTTTGTGTACATATTTTTTTTCCCTTTGAGACTTGGAGAATAGCAATTAGGCCATCCCAGGTGGTGTGGTTACTAGAAAATAATCACATTTTGGAGCCATCAGACACTTCACACACTCACTGAGGCTTTGTAATTCTCAAGGGTATGATTACTTCATCTCTGCTCTTCTTCATGCCATGTCAGTATCCCCTTCTGTTTTCACAGTAGTAACTTATAGTTTCTTCAATCACTTCCTCCCAATTATGTCCTTTCAACCACTAAGAATAGTGTCAGAAAACAACCACCACAACAAAAGCCAATAAAACACTGTACTGAGCCACATTCTGTTTTTTTTTTCAACATTTAATTGCAGTATATGTCATATTTTTCAAGTAACTCATTGCTTTTGGAAAACTAACATGGAAATTTGTAGACATCGAAAATCTAGAGGGATCAGGTTTTGACATCCGGCTTTAGTCATATCTCATTTTTCTTCATCCTCACCACTCATGCTATTGCATACCTCCTCTAACACTTAGCACAGAGCATGGGCTACAGTAGGTGCACACTAATTGCTTTGTCTTGCAAGTGTTTCCAGTCTCTGAGTATAACACAGCAATGCTTAATATAGTAACTCTATGCCTAAATGTCCATTATTTTCAGAAATATTTTCAAATGAGTCTCCATTTTATAATGACAGTGTTTCCTAAAATATTCCATTATAGCATAGTGTACCATAGAATGTTAATAGCCAGACTGTGCAATATAAAGCTTCATGATTACTCAAGTTTTAAAATGTCTGGTTTAAATGAATTCCATTAATCTGTTACAGGTTTTGAGACATTCTGTAGTCCTGCACATTGAAACTTCCAAGAGTGACTTGTTTTCATAAAGGCTTTCTAAAATTTATTTGGCTATGGAACTCTTTTTTATTTACATGTGCATTATAGAAATAGGCCTAAAATGTTGTAAAACCTAATGAAATTTAATAGCTGAAATAAAATTGCTTAGTTGAGAGATTTATAACATAAGGTCCATGTATGCATGCTAAGTTGCTTCAGTCACGTCTGACTCTTTGTGACCCTATGGACTGTAGCCCGCCAGGCTCCTCTGTCCACGGGATTTTCCAGGCAAGAATATTGGAGTAGGTTGCCATGCCCTCCTCCAGGGGATCTTCTCAACCCAACGATTGGACCCACATCTCTTATGTCTTCTTCATTGGCAGGCAGGTTCTTTACCTCTTGTGCCACCTGGGAAGTCCAAGGTCCTTACACAGTCTTAAGGGAAATCAATGTTAGTATCTGTACTTTCCTGGGCTGAAAATTAAACTGTTGGTTATTTTGGTTATTTGCATTTGTGCTTCTATAGGATATACAACATAGATGAGTAAGAAATTAATTTCAGCTGTCACATGAGGGAACCCTGGGAAGGCCTAATTGGAGGTGTCCTTTCTGTTTGGCCTTGAGCATTTTAAAAGTGAGAAGTGATAAGGAATATTCCAGAAAAAGTAGACCACTTGAATGTATTGAAAGAGTAAAATGCTGGGTATATTTCAAATATGGTGAGAGGTCTCATTAGGTTTGAGGTTAGAATGCATTACGTTGGAGCTTAGGCTACATGAGTGGTATGTTGTCGCTGTTGTCATTTAGTCGCTAAGTTGTGTCCAATATTTTGTGACTCTGTGGGCGGCAGCATGCCAGGCCTCCCTGTCCCTCACCATCTCTCAGAGTTCACCCAAGTTCATGTCCATTGAATCAGTATACCACATGATTGATATAATGGGAAATAATTTTGAAAAATCATGTTGGATCAGATTAAGAAACAAGATTTTAGATTTTGATATTTCCATTTACTCTTTTGTAAACTTCTGTGGTCTTCCATTTTTTACATAATTTCCCATTTTAGAAAGTAATCTGGTAGTGATATGGTGAATTAAGGGAAGATGACAGAAGAAAAGTGTTGACAGAAGGATCAATTCAGTGAACTCAGAAGTTTAGGTGTAACATGATGAGGGTCCTAAATTTGGTAGTGCAGTAAGACCAGAAAAGAATGGCTTTAGCTTTTGTAATGGTGAGTATAATTGAGGATCCACATACCATTTGCTTTCCCCCACCTTAACATACACTGTCTAGGCTTGTGCTGTGTAATGTGTGACAATGTACACTTAAATTTAATTAAAATTACAAAAAATTAGAAATTCAGTTCCTTAGCACTAGTCATATTTCAAATGCTTACATATTTACATGTGGCTAATGGCTACCATATTGGGCAGTACAGATAGAAACCATTTCTGTATCTGGAGACAGTTCTATCAGAAAACTGCAGTCTAGCTAAAAAAAACCTATGTAGACATGTAGCAGCCTGGAATGAGTGATTTGGGGATAGCAACATTTCTGCCAGTATTGGCCCTCATTGAATTCTGAATCAGGAAAGCCTGGTATTTTGTGTCTCTAGCCCACCCCTTCTGACAAATCAGTGCTGCTTTCTCATGCTACATGTCTCTTTCCTTTGTGTTCCCACAGCACTCTTTTCTTATCTCTTGGCGCACTTATGACACAGCTGAAACACTGATTCACTTGCCCTCCTCCTCCACAATATTGTATCCCTAGCATCTTGCACAGTAGGGAACACAAAGCAATTTACAGAGGAGTTGCTCCATGGATTTCTGTGGATGAATGAATGTCAAAGCAGCATCATAAAACATCATTATCAGGGTCATGACATGAGATATTTTTGATTAGGGTAGTCTGTTTATTCTGCTTCTCAAATACCATATTTCATGAATCACTTCTTGTTGCTAAAAGGACCTTCAGAATTGGGTTTGAGTGGAGCTACATATGGAATAGATATGTCACTGCATAGGAAGGGGTTTACAGTCATAAAACCATTTAAAGTGGAAGCTTTCCTGGAAGTCTGACAGACATGTACAGAAAGTGCAACTGATTTAGCATCTAGAAAGAAAGGCATAATCCATTCTTTTCCTACCAGATGTGAAGGTGTTTTTGTTGTTGTTAGTTGCTAAATCATGTCAGACTCTTTTGTGAACCTATCTACTGTAGCCCACCAGGCTCCTCTTTCCATGGGAGTTCCCAGGCAGGAATACTGGAATGGGTTGCCATTTCCTTCTCCAGGGGATCTTCCTGACCCAGGGATCAAACCCACATCTCTTGCATTGGCAGGCGGGTTCTTTACCAATGATCTATCAAGGAAGCCCATAAGAAATATATCAAACCCATTTTATTAGTTGGGGCAGAAGCAGAGTTTCTGAACAGAGCCCCAAAACAATGCATTGTAGCTAAGCATCCACATGGCCTTGTATTAATTCATTTTCCATGATTATCATTTTTGATTCTCCTTGTAATGAAACAATAAATGTGCAGAGATTGACTGGACTGGAAAATAGAGAGGTCACAAGCTTGGCCCCAGTGACATCTTTTGCCTCTCCATAAAAGTGGAACTGTCTGACAAATGAACAGGCTTGGGCACCTGGGATTGTAGATTAAAGAGCACAGCAAGTATGTGGACAAGATTACTGTTTTTGGTAATTAAAGTGGGCCCGTTTGGTGCTGATCAAAGATGCCATGCTCCATTCTTTCATATTTGCCTAAAACTTTAAAAGCTCCCAACTTTTTTTTCTCCCTGTAATCTCATAGGATAGCAGTGCTTTTCCTGACAAATGAGGCTGTGTCTCTAGGTAAAGCCTGAATGTGGCTTCGGAATCTGATAGAATAATGGTTCTCGTCTTGGCAGGTCTGCTTCTTAAAATGCTTCCTCATTTTAAATCTCCAGTTCTTGCATTTCCATTTCCCCTGTGAGAGCTCCATTCTCACTGTTGTCAGCAGAAGCAGTTGCTCAGTGTGGTGCAACAAGCCTGACGGATGGCTTTAATTCACTGGTCCCAGACCACCTTTATGATTGCTCAGGTCCTGGAGAGAACTGGCCACCCAAGGCAGCAATCACTGCCTCTGTGTTTCAGCACCTGCCATGACAGCCACTGGGCATGGAGATTGGTGCCAAGGAGGAGAAATAGAAACAGATATTTCTCATGATTTCTGCAATGCGGGGGGCTGGCAGAGTGGAAGAGAAGGTCTTAACATGATATCATAACTGACTACCATCCCCCATTTGCCACCATTTCAAACTCGGGGTGAAATAGGGGTGGTCCCCTTGTCACGAAATGACATCAGACAGAAAATAGCAGCAACTCTTCTCCCAATTTCAGTTTAGGAAAACTTTAATTTGGATCTATGCATGTGTGCATGCTAAATTGCTTCACTCGTGTCTGACTCTTTGTGATGCTATGGACTGTAGCCCACCAGGCTCCTCTGTCCATGGGATTCTCCAGGCAAGAATACTGAAGTGGGTTGCCATGCCCTCCTCCAGGGGATCTTCCTGACCCAAGGACTGAACCTGCGTCTCTTCTGTCTCCTGCATTGGCAGGTGGGTTCTTTACCACCAGCGCTACCTGGAAAGTCCTTTTTTGGATATATAGAGTGGGATATCTTCGTGAAAGAAAGCTATCAATTGTCATTTCTTTACTGTCCTGAGTCTAGATTAAATTCTCCTCATTTTAATTTCCTTTTGTTAATTAATTTTACTTACTTGTGTTACATTATTTATGGCTATATATACCCTTATTTGGAGAAGGCAGTAGCACCCCACTCCAGTACTCTTGCCTGGAAAATGCCATGGACGGAGGAGCCTGGTAGGCTGCAGTCCATGGGGTCTCGAAGAGTCGGACACAACTGAGCGACTTCACTTTCACTTCTTACTTTCATGCATTGGAGAAGGAAATGGCAACCCACTCCAGTGTTCTTGCCTGGAGAATCCCAGGGATGGCGGAGCCTGGTGGGATGCCATCTACGGGGTTGCACAGAGTCGGACACGACTGAAGTGACTTAGTAGCATACCCTTATTACACACAAATATGTTGGGAAAATGAGCAACTGACTGTAACTGGACCAACTGTATAATATTGGGTAGGACCCTTCTACTCACCTTGTATTTCAGGTGACTGAATTAGTTAAGATAGACAGCTTACTCTTTAAGTCCTCCTTGTCTGATTGTGTATTACAATTTAGCTTAGTGACATTTGTGATTTAAGAAGAATGCAGAGATGAGAGCAATTCATGACTAAACCAGAGTCTTGTTTATCATAAATTGGATCTTCATAACCAGGGTATGGAGAGCTCTTCATAGTTTACAAAGAATATTCTCATCTCTAATTTTCATAGTATTCTTATAAGGAATACTTATAAGGAATTCATTGAATTCCTTATAAGTATTCCTTATAAGAATACTATAAGAAAGATTGTTCTCAGGGATTAAGACAATCTTCGTTTTACAGTGTAACACAGTGATTTAAAAAGTAGATCTCAGGATTTGGAATCAGTGTTTCCCAGATTTTAGTCTCTCTAACTTTTCCAGCAGTTATGCTGTGCTTTCCTGTGGGACAGACTTATAAATGTGACTATATCGGTGCTAGGGGAAATGTGGACAAAGAGCAAACTGAAGAATTCAGAGAGCTATCTCAGGCTTTTTCTAGCAGACCTTGTCTGGCTAAAAGTGTTTGTTTCTTCCTTCTCGATTGCTGTGATTCATGACTTTGCAAAATTGCAGGCTCAGCATTGCCCCAAACTCTGGAACTCATCTGACCACAGGATAGAGGAGTTTCCACAGCTACAAGCAAACATTCCAGGACAATCATATAGCCCTTCTTGCTGTGCCAGCCTTGATCTCATGTCACACTTAATAATAACTGGGCCTTGTTTTTGAAACTCAGCTACTCCTATCACTCTCTGGTTTTCTATCAGAGCCTTATCCTCTTATTTTTAAGTTCCTGTTGTATAACCTACCAAGCATTTCCAAGACCTCTAGTGCTCAACTTCTTTTGTGAATAGTTTTTTGGGGGAATGCAATGATGCCCATTCATTTATGTGTTGTCTGCTGCTGCTGCTGCGTTGCTTCAGTCGTGTCTGACTCTGTGCGACCCCATAGACGGCAGCCCATCAGGCTCCCCCGTCCCTGGGATTCTCCAGGCAAGAACACTGGAGTGGGTTGCCATTTCCTTCTAAAATGCATGAAAGTGAAAAGTGAAAGTGAAGTCACTCAGTCGTGTCCGACTCTTCGTGACCCCATGGACTGCAGCCTTCCAGGCTCCTCCGCCCATGGGATTTTCCAGGCAAGAGTACTGGAGTGGGGTGCCATTGTCTATGACCGCTTTAATGCCACAAAAAGTACAGTTGAGCAGTTGCAACAGAAACCATGTGGCCTGTAAAGCCTAAAGTATTTATTGTCTGGCCCTTTAAAGAAAATGTTTCGTGACCCTTGCCCTAGAACTGTTCTTTGCTTTGCTCTTCCAGTTTATATTATCTGATAGTTTAGTCTTATCCTAAGCCTAGCACAGTGGCTGGAATGCTGAAGCCCAAAAAGTGATTCCCCTTATATCTGACTGTAGGCTGGCTCAACTGCTCTAGCTTACCTGTACCTTCTATCCCTGGATTCCCACTAACTGTATTTGGCCCTGCTCTAGGCAGGACACCCCATCACCTTATGTTTGTTTCTCTCTTCCCATGCTCACTGCTTGGCTCGGACAAAATTTGCATTTTTAACTGCCATTTAAATGAGGTCTAGCCGTGGAACTAGGCTTCCTCCCCTACCATGCATCTGCATCTATTCTATCCTCTCAAACCCTGCTCTTCAGTGTCCTTCATGTCTCCACAGATAGATCGGTTTCCATGTCCTGTCTTTTACCATGCTCATTCCAGTTGAAGTCAGCTATGTTCAAATGTCTTTGGGTCACTCTTCCTATTCATTTCTGGGAGACAGCAGGAAATATTGAAGTTAGACAAATTTCTCTTAGAGCTGATATGCTCTTATCTCCAATATATACAGCTCCAATATGGCAGGTTCTTGTGACCATAGAAGGTGTCGAATCACATATGCCTTCAAAGACTCCAGTTAAATTGATATCTAAAACCATAGGGGCCTGCTCATCATAGGTGATCAGTATACATGTATTGCCTAGTCTCATGGATAAGTATTATTAAGTATTATTAATATAAGAATTATTCTCCACCCTCTATCCACCCAATCCTTACTCCTGGGAATGTTACTTGATACTGCACAGGAGCAACCAAAGCTCCTCAGTGAAAACAACCCAGAAGCTCAAAAGTTTATAATTTAAAGCATGATGTGAGTTTTACCAATAGTTTTCTACAACTTCATGTATCTTTGTAATTGTGATGAAGCACAATTGTATCCTAGTAGAAATTCTAGCAAGGAGCTGATTGTGTAAATTTTCCATGTAGATAACCTTGCATTCATCTGAAGTAAATAATATTCCCAATGCCCTTAAATAAATGGAGTTGATTTTTTAAAAAGTGTGTTTGCTCCATCATTCCATTGGAGATATCTGTATAGGTGACCACCATCTCCCCAAATCTGACACTGTACTGGTTTTCCCTCCTGTTGGCTGTACATGAATAGAAAACATGTTTGCTCAGTGTGGAAAGTTGTTTAACAGTTTCCTTGTCTCTTTTTTTGCATTTAATAACTTGGTGACCTTTGTAGAGAGATTCAGATTTCTGGCCTTTGTTCTCCTTATTATGATACTATATATCTCAATCTAATAGTATTTCTAAACACCATTATTTTTTCAACACATTTAGAATTTAAAAACACACTTTCACCACATGTAACTTTTCTAGTTTGATTTGATAAGAAAAAATTTTTGCAGCTTCAAAAAGCAGAATAATATGCTATCTAAGTAACAATGATATAGTTTTTCTATTTCCCAATTTTGTAGAAATTTTAGGCAAGTCAAAGTAGGTTAAAACATTATCTGTGAACCAGAATGATTGGCACCCTTAAGATTACTGAAGGTTTCTCAGACCTCAGAAAGCAGAGGTGGGTCAGGGCTTTGTAAAATCTTAAACAAAATCCCTGAATATGTGTATTGTGTACAGCTCTTTCTGAACTACTAAGCATACATTTCTCCTTCCTCTAACAGATTTTAGAAATATTGACCAAAGATCAGGGTTGGTTACTTATCAAACACTGCTGTATAATTGTCTTTGAGTTGTAATGAGAGCATACAGTTTGATTTGTGGAGTCGTGCCCACAGTGAGGTGTTTTCCGTCAGGTAGCCACTGGGCACAATTGGCCATGTAACATGTGAAGAAGATTATTTTACAGTCATGCTTTGATTCTTAACATATGCTGTATTTGATTGGCGATAGATAGATGGAGAGATTTAGCAGCACACACAAGTCATTTTCCTTTCTCAGATTGAAGATATATTGGATATGGGAAGGAATTTGGAGATTATTCATACTTAATTTTGCAGAGAAAACTGAGGCCTAGAGACAGAAAATCACTTGCCTAAAAGTCATTTGATGAAGGCCAAGAATCAAACCCAATTTAATAGCTTTTCATTTGTACTATTTTAGTTCTCTTCTTTTTTGGCCAGTAGGCTTTATTTTGGTAAGACGATACAGCAAGTAAAACATCTCTAAAGACTATGTACTCTATCTGGATATTTACCAGAGGATGTGGGTGAAATGACCTCCTTCTACGCATAGATATTTACCAGATCTCTTGCCATGGACCAGCTATTCTGGCCTTTCAGTAACTTCTTCATTCTAGTCCAGAAAGTATTAAACATTGGAATTCTTATAAGTATTCTGAACTGAGATGCACTTTGTAAGTTCACCTTTGGTGGAATGCAAATCAGTGCAAAATGGCTCACTTAATTTACATTTCTGTCAACAGTGAGTTTCTCCTGATTACCTGCCCAGATATGTGAGGAGATTGTTGATATGCTGAGTAGTCTCTGTTTGTGTTGAAGTGGCCTCTGGTAATTGCATACATGTCTCCCTCTATCAACAATCTTACTTAGTACATCACCTAAGAGAAGGTCCAAGGTGATGCTTTGTGAGTTTCAAGCCTGATCATTTCATACTGTTTTATTTGGAGAGAGAGCAACAGGAACATCTTGCTTTCTTTCTGTTTTGTGTCTAAATTATGTATCTGCATGGGGCTGCACACTAATTTGTTTATTAAATATTTGCAATGGCAATTATAGAGGTGGAAAGGAACATTTAGATGGCTGGTTCTCAAAGCATTTATTTCACGAGTAGCCCTTTTCTTACATACAATATGAGCGACTGAGCGACTTCACTTTCAATTTTCACTTTCATGCGTTGGAGAAGGAAATGGCAACCCACTCCAGTGTTCTTGCCGGAGAATCCCAGGGACGGGGGAGCCTGGTGGGCTGCTGTCTATGGGGTCGCACAGAGTCGGACACGACTGAAGCGACTTAGCAGCAGCAGCAGCAGCAAACCCCATTAAAATGACAAAAGGGGAATTTTTAATTTTTTGTTACTTTATTAATTGAAGGATACCTACTTATAGTAAAATGCATAAACCTAGGTATACAGTTTGGGGAGTTCCGACAATGCGTACACCCATGTAACCAACACACTGATCAATATGAAGAACAATGTCATCACATAATAAAGATTCTATATATCCAAACTGTAGTCTTGGGGTTTTTCTTTTTAAAAACCTTTTCTAAAGTATAATAACCTTCAGTAAAATAAGTGAATCTGTTTAAAATGGATGATTTAATAAAAAAAAATAATGTGCAATATAGATTACTTGAAACATAGCTTGGGAATCTAGATTTCCGCCTGCTTACTCTCCTAATATAATTTGTCAGTTTTACTGAACTTTGAGAGTTCTATGAAGAATGATTTTACAAATCTTTATCTTATAGATTGGAATGCTGATGCTGATGCTGAGTTGCTTCAGTCATGTCCGACTCTGTGCGACCCCACAGACGGCAGCCTACTAGGCTCCTCTGTCCCTGGGATTCTCCAGGCAAGAATACCGGAGTGGGTTGCCATTTCCTTCTCCAATGCATGAAAGTGAAAAGCGAAAGTGAAGTCGCTCAGTCGTGCCCGACTCTTAGCGACCCCATGGACTGCAGCCTACCAGGCTCCTCCATCCATGGGATTTTCCAGGCAAGAGTACTGGAGTGGGGTGCCATTGCCTTCTCTGATAGATTGGAATACTAAGGAACAAACCAGTCTAAGGCCTGAAGTGAAGTGAAGTGAAGTGAAAGTGGCTAAGTCGTGTCCAACTCTTTGTGACCCAATGGACTATACAGTCCATGGAATTGTCCAGGCCAGAATACCAGAGTGGGTAGCCTTTCCTTTCTCCAGGGGATCTTCCCAACCCAGGGATTGAATCCAGGTCTCCTGCATTGCAGACAAATTCTTTACCAGCTAAGCCACAAGGGAAGCCCAAGAATACTGGAGTGGGTAGCCTATCCCTTCTCCAGTGGATCTTCCCAGTCCAGAAATTGAACTGAGGTCTCATGAATTGGAGCTGGATTCTTTACCAACTGAGTGACCTATCATTGGGTTAAGAGTACATTTGACTCTGGGACCCAATATGGATTCATAAACCCCTCAGTGTTCTTTATTCTACTTCTGAACAAGAGAGTGGGATGCTGGTGAATAAAAAGTGAGATAGCAAATTTTGAATAATTGAGCAACTCAGAGTGCATGGTAGGTCTTAAGTTGCTTATTGTGAAATTGTCATGTAAAATTAATTTATTTAAAATTAAATAAATTCTGAGCCCATGACAATTAGCACTTTCTGCCACTGTAACACCACATATGATGAAACTTGAAACATTTGAAAGATTATGGAAACTATTTCAAGTTGCTTATATTTAGCCTCATAAAAATTTTATTGATCTGCTTGAGATCTCTTATAGGTTTTCCCTTTTCCAGAATATCACATGAAAGGAATCAGATAGTCTATGTCCCTTTGAATCTGTCTTCTCTTACTCAATATAATGCTTTGGAGATTTATGCACATTGTGGCATACATTTGTAGTTTGCTCCTTTTTTGTTGCTGAGGAGTATTCTATTTATTTTATTTGGGGCAGGGGGTAAATTATGCTCAGAGGCTGAGATAGCATATTTAGCAGAGGTTCACTTCAGGAATTTTACAAACCAGTAACATACAGGGTAATGTGTTCCAATAAGCCTATAAAGAAGTGTACCCCAAACAAGTGATAGATTAATTACTCTATTGTCTCAGGCAAGGGAAGATGGCAGAGAAGTCCAAATTAACTTGAGATGTACCTCTTATAAGTTTTGTTTCTCAGGAGAGCAGCCTTAACCAATCAAGAGTGAGTTTCAGCAAATGGAAGTTCCCTGTTGCTAGAGAATGAAGGTGTGAGTGGGTGTTGGCGGCAGGCTAGGCTGCTCTGAGGGAGTGCCTGCGGGAGTGCCTGCAGGAGTGCCTCACCAATGCAGCAACAGATGTCCCTTCTCTTCCTGAGACTGCTGCATGGTTTCACACCACTGCTGACCAAGAGGAGCCTGGCCACAGCAACAGCAAGTGTCTCAAGATCTTTGGATAGCCAGATCAGCAAAGGGGAGACATAACCCAGACTAAAACTCTTGAGTATTCCTTACAAACTGTAGTATTTGTAGTCTACATATTTCTTTGCCATAGTTGGTTCTCCACGTATTCTTATCCATAAGACCCAGCTGCGCCTCTTAGCAACTGAGCTGTGCATGTGTGTGTGTGTGTGTGTGCGCTAAGTCACTTCAGTTGTGTCCGACTCTTTGCAACCCTAAGTACTTTAGCCCTCCAGGCTCCTCTGTCCATGGGATTCTCCAGGCAAGAATACTGGAGTGGGTTGACAGACTCTTTTCTAGGGGATCTTCCCAACCGAGGGATGGAACCCGTGTCTCCTACATTGGTAAGCAGGTTCTTTACCACTAATGCCACCTGGCAAGCCCTAGCAGCTGAGCTACTAAGTGCTTCTCAGTGACAACAGATGGGATGATGATGTTCTGACACAACTTACTTCATTCTTATATCAAAACAACTTTACTTATAAAAACAATTTTTTTGTTTTTGCCATCTGTGTGATAAACATGTGAATTTAAACAAATTCATTGAAGCCATAAGCAACCAGATTTGAAATAATTTCAATCCAATATACAGCACCATTATATAGATATGCATTCCCCAGTAGAAGAAAGTCGTTTGAATTTGGATTGTTCTAATGTGGGGCAACTATGAATAAAGAAGCTGTTATAACTAATATTTACATGCATGTTTGGTGTGAATATGTTTTTGTTTCACTTGTATAAATACTTAGGTGTGGGAATGCTGAATCAAATGTTTAATGAATGTTTACATTTATAAGAAAGGGTGAAATAATTTTTCAAACTGGCTGCAGCAGTTTGAACAGAAACATAGGAGAGTTATAATTGTTCCACATCTTTGCCAACACTTTGTATTACCAGTGATGTTTTTTAACTGATCTAATAATATTTAGAGATATCTCTCTAAGTGAAGTTTTACTTTCATTTCCCCAATGACTAATATTTTTGCACATTGTTTTATGCACCATTTGAAATTTGTACCATTTGTAGTTTTTTACTGATATGTCTGTGCTAATGTTTTGGTCATTTAAAAATTTTTATTTTTGCTGAGTTTTGGAACCTTTTAATATTTATTTGAGCTATTTCAAATTCTAAATATAATATATATATATATATAATTGAGCTATTTCAAATTTTAAAAGATGATGCTGTGAAAGTGCTGCACTCAATATGCCAGCAAAGTTGGAAAACTCAGCAGTGGCCACGGGACTGGAAAAAGTCAGTTTTCATTTCAATCCCAAAGAAAGGTAATGCCAAAGAATTCTCAAATTACCACACAATTGCACTCATCTCACATGCTAGTAAAGTAATGCTCAAAATTCTCCAAGCCAGGCTTCAGCAATAAGTGAACCATGAACTTCCAGATGTCCAAGCTTGTTTTAGAAAAGGCAGAGGAACCAGAGATCAAATTGCCAACATCTGCTGGATCATCAAAAAGGCAAGAGAGTTCCAGAAAAACATCTATTTCTACTTTATTGACTATGCCAAAGCCGTTGACTGTGTGGATCACAACAAACTGTGGAAAATTCTGAAAGAGATGGGAATACCAGACAACTTGACTTGCCTGTTGAGAAACCTATATACAGGTCAGGAAGCAACAGTTAGAACTGGACATGGAACAACAGACTTGTTCCAAATAGGAAAAGGAGTATGTCAAGGCTGTATATTGTCACCCTGCTTATTTAACTTCTATGCAGAGTACATCATAAGAAACGCTGGGCTGGAAGAAGCACAGGCTGGAATCAAGATTGCTGGGAGAAATATCAATAACCTCAGATATGCAGATGATACCACCCTTATGGCAGAACGTGAAGTGGAACTAAAAAGCCTCTTGATGAGGGTGAAAGAAGAGAGTGAAAAAGTTGGCTTAAAGCTCAACATTCAGAAAACTAAGATCATGGCATCTGGTCCCATTACTTCATGGCAAATAGATGGGGAAACAGTGGCTAACTTTATTTTTCTGGGCTCCAAAATCACCGTGGATTGTGATTGCAGCCATGAAATTAAAAGACGCTTACTCCTTAGAAGGGAAGTTATGACCAACCTAGACAGCATACTAAAAAGCAGAGACATTGCTTTGCCAACAAAGGTCCATCTAGCAAGCCTATGGTTTTTCTGGTAGTCATGTATGGATGTGAGAGTTGGACTATAAAGAAAGCTGAGTGGTGGGATTGCTGTGTCATAAGGTAGTTCTATTTCCAGTTTTTTAAGGAATCTCCACACTGTTCTCCATAGTGGCTGTACTAGTTTGCATTCCCACCAACAGTGTAAGAGGGTTCCCTTTTCTCCACACCCTCTCCAGCATTTATTGCTTGTAGACTTTTGGATAGCAGCCATTCTGACTGACGTGAAATGGTACCTCATAGTGGTTTTGATTTGCATTTCTCTTAGATTTAAAAAAAAAGAAAGAAAGAAAGCTGAGCACTGAGGAATTGATGCTTTTGAACTGTGGTGTTGGAGAAGACTCTTGAGAGTCCCTTGGACTGCAAGGAGATCCAACCAGTCCATCCTAAAGGATATCAGTCCTGGGTGTTCATTGGAAGGACTGATGTTGAAGCTGAAACTCCAATGCTTTGGCCACCTGATGTGGAGAGCTGACTCATTTGAAAAGACCCTGATGCTTGGAAAGATTGAAGGCAGGAGGAGAAGGGGACAACAGAGGATGAGATGATTGGATGGCATCACCGACACAATGGACATGGGTTTGGGTGGACTCTGGGAGGTGGTGATGGACATGAAGGCCTGGCATGCTGTGGTTCATGGGGTTGCAAAGTCAGATACAACTGAGTGAGTGAACTGAACTGAATATATATTTTGGATGCAAATTCTTTGATATGTGATTTGCTAATGTATTTTCTCAATATATTGGTTTTTCTTTTCATTCTCTGTCTCATAAAGGTGAAAATTCTTAATTTTGATGAAGTTCAATTTATATTATTTTATGCTTTTGGATGATGCTTAATACATTTTTGCTATATCTGCATTCACAAAAGTATTATCGTATATTTTCTTCTAGAAGTTGTATTGTTTTTGATTTCATATTTAGTTCCATGGTCTAATTTTGACTTTTTGTTTATATACGGGGTGTGGAATGGATTGAGCCTTTTTTCCTATGAGTTTTACTTTTTTCCCCACATATAAGTTACACTGTGCAGTATTTGTCTTTCTCTGTCTGGCTTATTTCACTTAGCATACTGCCTGCCCTCCAAGTCCATGCATATTATCACAAATGCTAGGATTTTCTACTCTTTTTGTGGCTGAGTCACATACCATTATTTATATACTACATTTTATTTCTTCATTCATCCATTGCCAGGCATTTAGGTTGTTTCCATATCTTGACTATTGTAAATAATGCTAAAATAAACATGGGAGTTGCCAATAACTCTTGATGATAGTGAATTCATTTCCTCTGGATATATACCCAGAAGTGGGATTGCTGAGTCACTTTTTGTTTGCTTTGATTTTTTTGTGAGTTTGGGTATCCAGTTTTTCCAACAAGAGGTATTTAATTGCATTTACACCCTAGTCAAAAACTCAGTTGACCATAATAGCTACCTGCGGGCTGGTGAGCAGCCTTTGAGATCATCTGGCATGAAGGCTTTACCACCACACCAAAAAAGTCTTATTACTATATAATGGCCAATCAGAAACTTTCTTTAAAGGAGATGAAATAAAAGCCCTAACAGAAAGGACAGACACTAGGGGGAAATTAGGAAGGGTAGATTGAAGAGGTACAGAAGGCAGGAGCTAAATATACAAGAAGAGAATTGGGAATTAATAAAGTGTTAGTCAAGAATTAAGAAAATATTAGGAGAATAGTGGAGAGCACTAGAATTAGGAGTAATGGATCCCTACTGTTGAGGACACCAAAGAAGAACTGAATTGGTACTCCTGAGCTGTGTTCCAGATGGTATTACAGTTTTCTGTGAGACTAGATATGACATTCCAATTCTTTGCTGTCCTTTTGTATTCCTTTAAGTATTCTTAGTATGAAACATACTCATGTGTGTGTGCCTCTTTTCTTTGAACCTAAAAAGGCTCAAAATCAAGCATCATGTTTGTTTGTGCCAGAACCTGTAGCACAGTCTGTCTTTGTCTGGCATACTGCTAACCCACAGATGGAGTGAGTACCAGTTAAGTCAGTAGAACTTGGACAAGATTTTGAGAGGGACTTTTGATTTATCTACATTTGAGGTTTTACAAGAATAGATTGTATTGTGTGATTGAAAACAAAGAAAAAATCAATTGACCATATGTCTGTTGGTCTATTTCACTACTATTTTTTCATCTGAAATATATATCTGTCCTTTTACCTTTTGCAACAAAACCGTATGAAATACTGTTTTATACTGAGTCTTAAAATTGTGAGTCCTACAGTTTTGTTATTTTTCAAAATTGTTTTGCCTATTCCAGTTCCTTTGCATTTCCATATAGATTCCAGAATTGTCTTGCTGATTTCTGCAGTAATCCTGTTAGAATTCTGTTTAAGATTACGTTGAATGTATGCATACATTTGGAAAAAACGGACATCTTAGCACTGTCTTCAAATTCATAAGTAGACTATATCTCATTTTTAGCTTAACTTCATTCATAGTGTTTTGTATGTTGTTTATAGATCCTGTATATATTTTGTTAGCTTATCTATTTTGATTTTTAGTGATGCTATAAACTGTACTTTAAAAATAGACTTCTAATTGCCCATTACTAGATAGCTATGATGTTGATATGATTGATTCTTTTCTATATTAACCTTTATCCTGAGATCTTACTGGTTTTAGTAGTTCTTTTGTGGTTTATATTGATTCTTTGGGATTTTCCGTTTCCAATCATGCCATCTATGAATACATTTAGCATATACCTTTAGTTCCTTTCTCTTGCATTATGGCTCTGGCTAGGACATCCATTATGATGTTGAGTTTTGAGTGGAGACAGTCTTAGAATAAAGATTTTTTCTTTCTTAGAATTTATAATCTTAGAAGAAAGGTCGTCAGTCCTTCACAATTAAGTGTGATGTAAGAAGTTCCCTTTTGTTTCTAGTTTGCCAAGAGTATTTATCAAGAATAGATGCTGAATTTTGAAATGTTTTCCTCTATTTATGAAGACAATCAGATGTTTTTTCTTCTTTAGTCTATTGATATGGTGAATTACATTGATTGATTTCTGAATGTTAAATTGCATTCCCAGGAAAGATTCCTATTTGATTGTAATGTATTATTTATTTTATGTACTGTTGGATTATATGTGCTAAAATATTGTTAAGAATATTTGCAACTATGTTTGTGGGGAATAATGATCTGTAGGTAATTTCTCTTGTAATGAATTTGTCTGTTAATTCCTGTCACAGAATGAATTTTGAAATGAGGTCTCCTCTTCAATTTAGTAGGCATTTTTTTTAAAGTTAGTATTTTTCTCTTTAAATGTGTGATAGAATTCCACAGTGAAACCATATGGGCTTCGAGAGGCATGTGTGTGTGTGTGTGTGTGTGTGTGTGATAGTTTTAAAACACAGATTGAATATTTTTCATAGCTATTCTGCAAATGCTGCAGTTCATGGGGTAACAAAGAGCTGGATGGTACTTAGAGACTCAACAACAACAATGTATGTTACTTGGTTTTTCTTGAGTAATCTTTGGTAGTTTGTGCCTTTTAAGGAATTTGCCAATTTCACCTACATTATCAATTGTATTTACACAAAATTATTTATAATATTCTCTTATTATCTTTCCCTTTGGTATCTGCAGTGATATCCCCTCTAATTCTTGATATTGACAATTTGTGATTCTCCTTTTGTTAACTTAATAGCCTAGAAAGAATTTTATCAATTTTATTGGTCTTCTCAAATAACCTGATTTTGGTTTCATTGATTTTATCCATTCCTTTTGTGTTTTCTATTGCATTATTTTTGCTTTCTTTTTGGGTTTAGCTTGTCTTTTTAGTGTTTTTCCTAGCTTTGAGAACTTTCCTCTTTAGTAATATGGGCATATAGTACTATGGTTTCCCTTTGAATATTGCTCTAACTGCTATAAAATTTTTTCATGCTATATTTTCATTTTCATTTTATTCAGAATGCATCCTTGTCTTCTCTTTAATTATTTCTTAGACTCTTGGATTATTGGAAAGTGTTATTTATAAGTATTTCATTGGTTTCTAAATGTTTAAGGATTTTCTGGATTTTTGGATATAGATTTCTAATGCAAATCCATTGTGGTCAGATAACAGACTTATTTAATAATTATATGTGTAACATCATTCTTTATCTTTGCTCTTGTAATGTGATTTCTTTTACCCCCAATGGCTGCTTTTAAGAATTTTTTTTCCTTTATTGTATTTTAAAAACATTCAGTTATGATGTGGTGATGTAGTTTTGTTCATAACTCTTTCGCTTGGGATTCTTCAAACTTTTGGATTTGTGGGGTTATAATTTTCATTAAAGATGATGAATTTGTTATTTATTCAAATATTATTACTTATTTGACATATTTCTCTTATTTTTTCCTCTCATATTTGATGATATATACATTGGGTCTTTTGACATTGTGAAAGGTCATTGATGCTCTGTTCATTTTTTGTATTTATTTTCACTTTTTGTTTAATTTAGTATTCTATTGCTTTGCATTCAACTTAACTAATATTTTATTTTGCAGTGTCTAATCTGCTGTTAACCCATTTTAAGAGTTTGTCTTCCAAGATTTTTTATTTTTCACATCTGTAAGTTCAGTTGAGGTTTCTTTTTTATATAACATCTATTACTTTGCTTTTGTAAATTTATTTACTTTAATTGGAAGATAATTACTTTATAATATTTTGATGGTTTTTGCATACATCAGCATGAATCGGCATACATGTGTCCCCTCCCTCCTGAAACCCGTCCCCACCTGCTTCCCCACTCCACCCCTCCAGGTTGTCACAGAGCACCAGCTTTGGGTTGCCTGCATCATACATCAAAGTCCCACTGGCTGAGTCCAAAAGTCTGTTTTTATGTGTTTGTCTCCTTTGCTACTTAACATTTTTGTCCCCCCCCCCCGGCTTCTTCAATATAGAAATATAATTATAGTAACTGGCTTAACATCACTATTAATGTCTGACTAATTCTGTCATCATTTTGTCATTTCTGTGTTAATTTCAAGTGATTGATATGTTCTCCTCATCACGTGTCATATTTTTGTACATCTTTGAATGACTTGTAATTTTTGATTGGATGCCAGACATGGTGAATTTTGCCTTGTTCCATGCTGAATATTATTGCATTTCTTTACATGTCATTGAACATGTTAAGACAAGGTTAAGTTACTTGCATATAGTTTAATAATTTTGATGAGAACCTCTGTCTTGATGACATTGAGTTTTCTTGTCTTTGGACTTAACAATTGTGTGTCATGTTTCTGTTTTGCCTTGTGTTCTTCCTACATTTTTTCCTGCTATATATGGGACCTCTTGAAGTTGTATTGATTATGAATGCCAGAAACTCCAGTTTAACAGCTCTACTTAAAATAGAAAGCATGTTTCACCCAGTATTTCTGTGTCAACCACAGGAAGGAATCAATTCAGTTCAGTTCAGTCACTTAGTCATATCCCACTAATTGCAATCCCATGGACTGCAGCACGCCAGGCCACCAAGTCCAATGCCAACTCCCGGAGTTTACTCAAATTCATGTCCATTGAGACAATGATGCCATCCAACCATCTTATCCTCTGTCATCCCTTTCTCCTCCTGCATTCAGTCTTTCCCAGCATCAAGGTCTTTTACAATGAGTCAGTTCTCCACATCAGTGGTGAAAGTATTGGAATTTTCAGCTTCAGCATTGGTCATTCCAATGAATATTCAGAACTGGTCTCCTTTAGGATGGACTGGTTGGATCTCCTTGCAGTCCAAGGGACTCTCAAGAATCTTCTCCAACACAATTCAAAAGCATCAATTCTTCAGTGCTCAGCTTTCTTTAAAGTTCAGTGCTCACATCCATACATGACTACTGGAAAAATCATAACTGGCTAGATGGTACTTTGTTGACAAAGTAATGTCTCTGATTTTTAACATGCTGTCTAGGTTGGTCTCAACTTTTCTTCCAAGGAGTAAGCGTCTTTTAATTTCATGGCTGCAATCACCATCTGCAGTGATTTTGGAGCCCAGGAAAATAAAGTAAGGCACTGTTTCCACTGTTTCCCTATCTATTTGCCATGAAGTAATGGGACCAGATGCCATGATCCTGGTTTTCAGACTGTTGAGTTTTAAGCCAAATTATTCACTTTCCTCTTTCACTTTCATCAAGAGGCTTTTTACTTCTTCGCTTTCTGCCATAAGGGTGGTGTCATCTGCATATCTGAGGTTATTGGTATTTCTCCCAGCAATCTTGATTCCAACTTGTGCTTCATCCAGTCAAGCACGATGTACTCTAAATATAAGTTAAATAAGCAGGGTAAAAATATACATCCTTGACGTACTCCTTTCCCTAATTGGAATCAGTCTGCTGTTTCATGTCCAGTTCTACCTGTTGCTTCCTGACCTGCATACAGATTTCTCAGGAGGCAGGTAAGGTGGTCTGGTATTCCCATCTCTTTCAGAATTTTCCAGAGTTTGTTGTGGTCCACACAGTTAAAGGCTTTGGAATAGTCAATAAAGCAGAACTAGGTATTTTTCTGGAACTCTCTTGCATTTTCAATGATCCAGAGGATGTTGGCAATTTGGTCTCTGGTTCCTCTGCCTTTTCTAAATACTGCCTGAACATCTGGAAGTTCATGGTTCATGTACTGTTGAAGCCTGGCTTGGAGAATTTTGAGCATTACTTTACAAGCATGTGAGATGAGTACAATTGTGCAGTAGTTTGAACATTCTTTGACATTGCCTTTCTTAGGGATTGGAATGAAAACTGACCTTTTCCAGTCCTGTGGCCACTGCTGAGTTTTCCAACGTTGCTGGCATATTAAGTGCAGCACTTTCACAGCATCATCTTTTAGGATTTGAGATAGCTCAACTGGAATTCCATCACCTCCACTAGCTTTGTTCATAGTGATGCTTCCTAAGGCCCGTTTGACTTTGCATTCCAGGATGTCTAGCTGTAGGTTGGTGATCACACCATCATGATTATCTGGGTCGTGAATAACTTTTTTGTACAGTTCTGTGTATTCTTACCACCTCTTCTTAATATCTTCTGCTTCTGTTAGGTCCATGTCATTTCTGTCCTTTATGGTGCCCATCTTTGCATGAAATGTTCCCTTGGTATCTCTAATTTTCCTAAAGAGATCTCTAGACTTTCCCATTCTATTGTTCTCCTCTATTTTTTTTTTTTTTTTTGCACTGATCGCTGAGGAAGGCCTTCTTATCTCTCTTTGCTATTTTTTGGAACTCTGCATTCAAATGAGCATATCTTTCCTTTTCTCCTTTGCCTTTCACTTCTCTTCTTTTCACAGCTATTTGTAAGACCTCAGACAACCATTTTACCTTTTTTCATTTCTTTTCCTTGGGGATGGTCTTTATCCCTGCCTCCTGTACGATTTCATGAACCTCCATCCATAGATCTTCAGGCACTCTATCAGATCCAATCCCTTGATTCTATTTGTCACTTCACTGTATAATTGTAAAGGATTTGATTTAGTTCATACCTGAATGTTCTAGTGGTTTTCCTTTCTTTCTTCAATTTAAGTCTGAATTTGGCAATAAGGAATTCATGGTCTGAGCCACAGTTAGCTCCCAGTCTTGTTTTTGCTGACTGTATAGAGCTTCTCCATCTTTGGCTGCAAAGAATATAATCAATCTGAATTCAGTATTGACTATCTGGTGATGTCCATGTGCAGAATCTTCTCCTGTGTTGTTGGAAGAGTTTTTGATTTGACCAGTGCATTATCTTGGCCAATCTCTACTAGCCTTTGCCGTGCTTCATTCTGTACTCGAAGGTCAAATTTGCCTGTTACTCCAGGTGTTTCTTGACTTCCTACTTTTGCATTCCAGTCCCCTATAATGAAAAGGACATCTTTTGGGGGTGTTACTTCTAGAAGGTCTTGTAGGTCCTCATAGAACCATTCAACTTCAGCTTCTGCAGCATTACTGGCTGGGGCATAGACTTGGATTACTGTGATATTGAATGGTTTGCCTTGGAAACGAACAGAGATCATTCTGTCGTTTTTGAGATTGCATCCAAGTACTGCATTTCAGACTCTTTTGTTGACTATGATGGCTACTCCATTTCTTCTAAGGGATTCTTGCCCACAATAGTAGATATAGTCCATTTTAGTTTGCCGAATTCTAAAATATCAATGTTCACTCTTGCCATCTCCAGTTTGACCACTTTGAATTTGCCTTGATTCATGGACCTAACATTCCAGGTTCCAATGCAACAGTGCTCTTCACAGCATCGAACTTTACTTTTATCACCAGTCACATCCACAACTGGGTGTTGTTTTTGCTTTTGCTCCATCAATCATTCTCTCTGGAATTATTTCTCCACTGATCTCCAGTAGCATATTGGACACCTACTGACCTGGGGAGTTCATCTTTCAGTGTCCTATCTTTTTGCCTTTTGATACCGTTTATGGGGTTCTCAAGGCAAGAATACTGAAGTGGTTTGCCATTCCCTTCTCCAGTGGATCACGTTTTGTCAGAACTCTCCACCATGACCTGTCCATCTTGGGTGGCCATACAGGGCATAGCTCATAGTTTCATTGAGTTAGATAAGGCTGTGGTCCATGAGATCAGATTGGTTAGTTTCTTGTGATTGTGGTTTCAGTCTGTCTGCCTTCTAATGGAGATCTCTGTGTTTGTGGTGTTTAAGTGAAACCTGAGCACATGTAAGGGAAGAGAGTACAGGTGCCTCTGGCCACATGGAAAGAAGTGCCTTTAGGAAGAGCAGCTGTGGCAGAGTTTCTCAGAATTAAAGGAGCGGTGGCTGTGTGGTGCTGGAGCGACTGTGAGGAGATACCCCATGTCCAAGAACAAAGGAGAAGCCCCAGCAAGATGGTAGGAGGGGCAAAATCACGTTTAGAATCAAACCCCATACCCACCAGAAACGCTCAGAGGGCTCAAACAAATCTTGTGCCAACCAGGACCCAGAGACCCCACAGAGACTGAGACAGAACTGTGTTTGAGTGTCTCCTGTGGAGGTAAGGGTCAGCAGTGGACTGCCAGAGGGGCAGGGCTCTGGGTGCAGCAGATCTGGGTATAGCATAAGCCCTCTTGGAAGAGGTCACCATTAACCCCACCATAGAACCACCAGAACTTACACAGGACTAGGAAACAAACTCTTGGTGGGCACAAAGAGAACTTTGTGTGCGCCAGGACCCATGAGAAAGGACAGTGACCCATAGAGACTGACCCAGACTTGCTTGTAACTGTCCAGGAGTCATCGGCAGAGGCATGGGTCAGCTGTGGCCTGCTGCAGGGCTGGGGGCACTGAGTGTAGCAGTGCATGCATGGGAGCTTTTGAAAGAAGTCTCCATTATCTTCATACCTCCATCATAGTTTGTGTGTGTGTGTGTGTGTTAGTTGCTCAGCCATGTCCAACTGTTTGCAACTCCATAGACTGGGGCCCACCAGGCTTCTCTGTCCATGGACTTTTCCAGTCAAGAATACTGGATTGGATTGCCATTCTCTTCTCCAGAGGAACTTCCCAACCCAGGAATTGAACCCTGGTCTCTGGCATCTCAGGCAAGTTCTTTAACATTTGAGCTACAGGGAAGTCCTTAGAAACCAAGTAAGATGGTAGGTGTTGCAAGAGGGCATCAGAGGGCAGACACACTGAAATCATACTCACAGAAAACTAGTCAATCTAATCACACTAGGACTACAGCCTTGTCTAACTCAATGAAACCAAGCCATGCCTGCGGGGCAACCCAAGACGGGTAGGTCATGGTGGAGAGATCTGACAGAATGTGGTCCACTGGAGAAGGGAATGGCAAGCCACCTTAGTATTCTTGCCTTGAGAACCCCATGAACAGTATGAAAAGGCAAAATGATAGGATACCAAAAGAGGAACTCCCCAGGTCAGTAGGTGCCCAATATGCTACTGGAGATCAGTGGAGAAATAACTCCAGAAAGAATGAAGGGATGGAGCCAAAGCAAGAACAATACCCAGTTGTGGATGTGACTGGTGATAGAAGCAAGATCCGATGCTGTAAAGAGCAATATTGCATAGGAACCTGGAATGTCAGGTCCATGAATCAAGATAAATTCGAAGTGGTCAAACAAGAGATGGCAAGGGTGAGCATTGACATTCTAGGAATCAGTGAACTAAAATGGACTGGAATGGGTGAATTTAACTCAGATGACCATTATATCTACTACTGCAGGCAGGAATCCCTCAAAAGAAATGGAGTAGCCATCATGGTCAACAAAAGAGTCCGAAATGCAGTACTTGGATGCAATCTCAAAAATGACAGAATGATCTCTGTTCATCTCCAAGGCAAACCATTCAATATCACAGTTATCCAAGTCTATGCCCCAACCAGTAACACTGAAGAAGCTGAAGTTGAACGGTTTTATGAAGACCTACAAGACCTTGTAGAACTAACACCCAAAAAAGATGTCCTTTTCATTATAGGGGACTGGAATGCAAAAGTAGGAAGTCAAGAAACACCTGGAGTAACAGGCAAATTTGGCCTTGGAATGTGGAATGAAGCAGGGCAAAGGCTAATAGAGTTTTGCCAAGAAAATGCACTGGTCATAGCAAACACCCTCTTCCAAAAACTCAAGAGAAGACTCTATGCATGGACATCACCAGATGGTCAACACCGAAATCAGATTGATTATATTCTTTGCAGCCAAAGATGGAGAAGCTCTATACAGTCAACAAAAACAAGACTGGGAGCTGAATGTGGCTCAGATTATGAACTTCTTATTACAAAATTCAGACTCAAATTGAAGAAAATAGGGAAAACCGCTGGACCATTCAGGTATGACCTAAATCAAATCCCTTATGATTATACAGTGGAAGTGAGAAATAGATTTAAGGGTCTAGATCTGATAGATAGAGTGCCTGATGAACTATGGACAGAGGTTCGTGACACTGTACAGGAGACAGGGATCAAGACCATCCCCATGGAAAAGAAATGCAAAAAAGCAAAATGGCTGTCTGAGGAGGTCTTACAAATAGCTGTGAAAAGAAGAGAGGTGAAAAGCAAAGGAGAAAAGGAAAGATATTAGCATCTGAATGCAGAGTTCCAAAGAATAGCAAGAAGAGATAAGAAAGCCTTCTTCAGTGATCAATGCAAAGAAATAGAGGAAAACAACAGAATGGGAAAAACTAGAGATCTCTTCAAGAAAATTAGAGATACCAAGGGAACATTTCATGCAAAGATGGGCTTGATAAAGGACAGAAATGGTATGGACCTAACAGAAACAGAAGATATTAAGAAGAGGTGGCAAGAATACACAGAAGAACTGTACAAAAAAGATCTTCATGACCCAGATAATCATGATGATGTGATCACTCATCTAGAGCCAGACATCTTGGAATGTGAAGTCAAGTGGGCCTTAGAAAGCATCACTATGAACAAAGCTAGTGGAGGTGATGGAATTCCAGTTGAGCTGTTTCAAATCCTGAAAGATGATGCTGTGAAAGTGCTGGACTCAATATGCCAGCAAATTTGGAAAACTCAGCAGTGGCCACAGGACTGGAAAAAGTCAGTTTTCATTCCAATCCCAAAGAAAGGCAATGCCAAGAATGCTTAAACTACCGCATAATTGCACTCATCTCACAGGCTAGTAAATAATGCTAAAATTCTCCAAGCCAGACTTCAGCAATACGTGAACCATGAACTCCCTGATGTTCAAGCTGGTTTTAGAAAAGGCAGCGGAACCAGAGATCAAATTGCCAACATCCGCTGGATCATGAAAAAAGCAAGAGAGTTCCAGAAAAAATATCTATTTCTGCTTTATTGACTATGCCAAAGCCTTTGACTGTGTGGACCACAGTAAACTGTGGAAAATTCTGAAAGAGATGGGAATACCAGACCACCTAACCTGACTCTTGAGAAACCTATATGCAGGTCAGGAAGCAACAGTTAGAACTGGACATGGAAAAACAGACTGGTTCCAAATAGGAAAAGGAGTACATCAAGGCTGTATATTGTCACCCTGCTTATTTAACTTCTATGCAGAGTACATCATGAGAAATGCTGGACTGGAAGAAGCACAAGCTGGAATCAGAATTGCCGGGAGAAATATCAATAACCTCAGATATGCTGATGACACCACCCTTATGGCAGAAAGTGAAGAGGAGCTAAAAAGCCTCTTGATGAAAGTGAAAGAGGAGAGTGAAAAAGTTGGCTTAAAGCTCAACATTGAGAAAACGAAGATCATGGCATCTGGTCCCATCACTTCATGGGAAATAGATGGGGAAACAGTAGAAACAGTGTCAGACTTTATTTTTGGGGGCTCCAAAATCACTGCAGATGGTGACTGCAGCCATGAAATTAAAAGACGCTTACTCCTTGGAAGAAAAGTTATGACCAGCCTAGATAGTATATTCAAAAGCAGAGATATTACTTTGCCGACTAAGGTCCGTCTAGTCAAGGCTATGGTTTTTCCTGATGTCATGTATGGATGTGAGAGTTGGACTGTGAAGAAGGCTGAGCACTGAAGAATTGATGCTTTTGAACTGTGGTGTTGGAGAAGACTCTTGAGAGTCCCTTGGACTGCAAGGAGATCCAACCAGTCCACTCTGAAGGAGATCAACTCTGGGATTTCTTTGGAAGGAATGATGCTAAAGCTGAAACTCCAGTACTTTGGCCACCTCATGCGAAGAGTTGACTCATTGGAAAAGACTCTGATGCTAGGAGGGATTGGGTGCAGGAGGAGAAGGGGACGACAGAGGATGAGATGGCTGGATGGCATCATTGACTCGATGACATGAGTCTGAGTGAACTCTGGGAGATGGTTATGGACAGGGAGGCCTGGCGTGCTGCGATTCATGGGGTCGCAAAGAGTCGGACACGACTGAGCGACTGAACTGAACTCAACTGAATTAACAAAGAGGGAACACGCCCCGCCCATCAAGAGAAAATTGAATTAAAGATTTACTGAACATGGCCCTACCCATCAGAACAAGACCCAATCTCCCCCTCAGTCAGTCTCTCCCTTCAGGAAGATTTCATAAGCCTCTTACCCTTGTCCATCACAGGGCAGACTGACTGAAAACCACAATCACAGGAAACAGGAAGGAATACAATTTGCTTTCTTAAGTCAATTGAACCAATCCTTCTTTCTAGGAAGAGGAAAGGCTATTATCAGCCTAGCCTAATCAGAAGAAACATACTAAGAAATAGTACTGAGTAGACAACTAAGACAACAATAGTTCTCTTCAAACAGTACATCAGAGTAATATTGATATTCTCATCTATTACTGGATGATAATTAAGTTTAAAACTTTTTTGAAAGCAACTTTCCAATATACATAAATAACCTCAAAGTGTTTATATTTATGACCTAGCAATTCTATTTTGGGGAATTCATCTTAAGAAAATAATCAGACACATATATAGTGGTTTATGTAAAAGCATAGTTACTAAAGTATAACAAATAACAAAAAAAAAATGGAAACAATCTTAATGCCCAAGATTATGTCAGTATTTAAGTAAAATAGAGAATATTTATAAAATAGAATATATTATATAATTAAGTATTAATTATTTTAACCTGTTTTTATTTGATCACTTTTGGTCTATTCATATTATATGAAAATTTGGAGTAAAACAGTAAAAGTATAACTTCACTGTGACAACTAATGTGACTATTAAACTAATGAGTTTAATACAAGTGTGTCCTATGTGTACACATATAAAAACTTTTTTAAGACTAGATATCAGTATTCTGACAAATAACAGTTACTATTATATGATGGTCAATTTATGAGGGAATTTTATTTTTTCAGTAGTACTTTGTAATTTTTAAATTGTCAATAATGAATGTCTATTACCTTTAAAAGTGCTTTCTTCCCTGATACATATAAGAAATAGTTGTGACTCAATATCCATTATTACTGTTGTTGATAACAATATCTATTGTTGAATAATATCTATTGTTGTTGATAACAATAGAGATAACAGTCTCTATTATTGACCAATATTTCTGCACATGTTATTCCTGGTTATAAGGAGACTTGGAGAAAATTGGATTAATTCAATATAAGCTTTTTCTAGGACTAGTACTAATTTACATGTTCATAATCAGTTTAGGCTTATATCTGTTGTTGTTGTTCAGTTGCTCAGTCATGTCCAACTCTTTGTGACCCCATGGACTGCAGACTTCCCTGTCCTTCAGTAACTCTCAGAGCTTTCTCAAACTCCTGTCCATTGAGACGGTGATGCCATCCAACCATCTCTTCCTCTGTCATCCCCTTCACCTCCTGACTTCAATCTTTCCCAGCACCAGGGTCTTTTCCAGTGAGTCAGCTCTTCACAACAGGTGGCTAGAGTACTGGAGCTTCAGCTTCAGCATCAGTCTTTCCAGGGAATATTAAGGGTTGATTTCCTTTAAGATTGACTTGTTTGATCTTCTTGTTGACCAAGGGACTCTCAAGTCTTCTCCAATACCATAGTTCAAAAGCATCAGTTATTCAGCACTCAGCCTTCTTTATGGTCCAACTCTCACATCCATACACGACTTCTGGAAAAACCATAGCTTTGACTAAACAGACTTTTTCGGGAAATAATGTCTCTGCTTTTTAAAACACTGTCTAGGTTTGTCATAACTTTTTTTCCAAGGAGCAAGTATCTGAATTTCATGGCTGCAGTCACTGTCCACAGGGATTTTGGAGCCCAAGAAAATAAAATCTGTCACTGTATTCATTTTTTCCCCATCTATTTGCCATGAGGTGATGGAACCAGATGCCATGATCATAGTTTTTTGAATGTTGAGTTTTAAGCCAGCTTTTTCACTCTCCTTTTTCACTTTCATCAAGAGGCTCTTTAGTTCCTGTTTGCCTTCTGCCATTGGAGTGGTGTCACCTGCATATCTGATATTTCTCCTGGCAATCTTGATTCCACCTTGAGATTCATTCAACCTGGCATTTCGCCTGATGTACTCTGCATAGAAGTTAAATAAGCAGGGTGACAATATACAGCCTTGACATATTCCTTTCCCAATTTTGAACCAGTCAGTTTTTCCATGTCCAGTTCTAACTGTTGCTTCTTGACCTTTATACAGATTTCTCAGGAGGCAGATAAGGCAGTCTAGTATTCCCATCTCTTTAAGAATTTCTCATGGTTTCATATGAAGTGATGGGACTGGATGCCATGATCTTAGTTTTTTGAATATTGAGTTTTAAACCAACTTTTTCATTCCCCTCCTTCACCTTCATCAAGAAGCTCTTCGGGTGTTCATTCCTTTCTATTTATTACTTGCTATTTATTTTATATTATAGAAATGATGTTAGACAAAAAGCAAATTCGAGTGATTTTCTAATTTGAGTTAAAAATGGGTCCTCAAGCAGCAGAGACAACTTGCAGCATCAACAACACATTTAGCACAGGAATTGCTAACAAATGTACGGTGCAGTGATAGTTTTGCAAAGGAGATGAAGCTTGAAGATGAGGAGCAAAGTGGCTGGCCATCAGAAGTTGACAATGAACAACTGAGAACCATCATCAAAGTTGATCCTCTTCAGTTCAGTTCAGTTCAGTTCACTGGCTCAGTCATGTCCGGCTCTTTGCGATCCCATGAATCGCAGCACGCCAGGCCTCCCTGTCCATCACCAAATCCCAGTATTCACTCAGACTCACGTGCATCAAGTCGGCGATGTCATCCAGCCATCTCATCCTCTGTTGTCCCCTTCTCTTCCTGCCCCCAATCCCTCACATCATCAGAGTCTTTTCCAATGAGTCAACTCTTCGCATGAGGTGGCCAAAGTACTGGAGTTTCAGCTTTAGCATCATTCCTTCCAAAGAAATCCCAGGGCTGATCTCCTTCAGAATGGACTGGTTGGATCTCCTTGCAGTCCAAGGGACTCTCAAGAGTCTTCTCCAACACCACAGTTCAAAAGCATCTATTCTTCAGCACTCAGCTTTCTTCACAATCCAGCTCTCACATTCATACATGACATCAGGAAAAACCATAGCCTTGACTAGATGGACCTTTGTTGGCAAAGTAATGTCTCTACTTTTGAATATGCTATCTAGGCTGGTCATAACCTTCCTTTCAAGGAGTAAGCGTCTTTTAATTTCATGGCTGCAATCACCATCTGCAGTGATTTTGGAGCCCAAAAAAATAAAATCTGACACTGTTTCCACTGTTTCCCCATCTATTTCCCATGAAGTGATGGGACCAGGTGCCATGATCTTAGTGTTCTGAATGTTGAGCTTTAAGCCATCTTTTTCGCTCTCCTCTTTCACTTTCATCAAGAGGCTTTTTAGCTCCTCTTCACTTTCTGCCATAAGGGTGGTGTCATCTGCATATCTGAGGTTATTGATATTTCTCCCGGCAATCTTGATTCCAGCTGGTGATCCTCTTACAGCTACACAAGATGTTGCCTAGTAACTCAGCATCAACTGTTCTACAGTTATTCAGCATTTGAAGCATATTGGGAAGCTGAAAAAGCTGGGTATGTGTGTGCCTCATGGCCTTACTGCAAATCAAAAAAATTTTCATTTTGAAGTGTTGACTTCTCTTACTCTATGCAACAATTAACAGTTTCTTGATCAGATTATTAACTGTGAAGAAAGTAGATTTTATATGATACCTGGTGATGACTAGCTCTTTGGCTGGACCAAGAAGGAGCTCCAAAGCACAGCCTCAAAGCCAAACTTGCACCAAAACAAGGTCATGGTCACTGTGTCCTGGTCTGCTGCTCATCTGGTCTACTACAGCTTTCTGACTCCTGGTGAAACCATTGCATCTGAGAAGTATGCTTAGCATTTTGATGAGATGCACTGAACACCGCAGCACCTGTATCCAGCATGGCATTGGTCAACAGGAAAGGCCCTGTTCTCCTTGACAATGCCTGACTGTCCATCACACAACCAACACTTCAAAAATTGAACGAATTGGGCTATGAAGTTTTTCCTCATCTGCAATATTTACTTGACCTCTCACCAACCAAATACCACTTCTTCAAGCTTTTTGACAACTTTTTGCAGGGAAATATTTCCACAACCAGCAGGAGGCAGAAAATGCTTTCCAAGAGTTCTTCAAATCCCAAAGCACAGATTTTTATGCTACAAGAATAAACAAACTTATTTCTCATTGGCAAAAATGTGTTGATTGTAACAGTTTTTGTTTTGTTTAATAAAAAGAGTTTGAGCCTAGTTATAATGATTTTGTAATTCATGGTACAAAAGAGCAATTACGTTTGCACTGACCTAATATTTTCTTAAAATATGACTAACTAGTAACTTTCCTCATGTAACTCAAATTGCATGAATTACCTCTTTTTAATTTTTGTAAAAATTCAAACATTCACAATATAAAGAACAGTAAAATTAACCTCCTTATACCCAGAATCCATATTCTAGAATTACCAAGTTTTGATACTCCTGCTTTATCTAACCCCCCCCCCCCCTTATTTTAGTAAAACATTAAAAAAAGAATCCCAGGTATCTTGTAATTTTGCTTCAATATACTTTAGTATGCATCTTCAAAACCATGGATATTTCTTTACAAGAAAATGTTATTATCACACTTTTGGAGACTGACAACTTTCCTTATTTTACATTTACTCAGGGCATGGGCAGAAACAAATCACAACCTCAAAAAGGGTTAAACAAACTGTAAGAGAAATATTGTTTACAAATGCATAGGGGAAGGATAAGGAAAAACACCCAATTACTCTGGAGTTAATGGCATCAGGGACCCATTACCACTTGTAGCCCTAAAAGGTCAAGGAAAAAGAAGCAACTAGAAAAATCTTGAGAATCTAGCTAAATGGAGAGATTCACCCCTCGTGATCAACCATCCAGATTTTCCTTCAGACTGAGGCATTTTCTGGATGTGAGACTTTTGATGCTAAAACTGGAAAAATCCTAGGAAAGCTGGCATGGTTTGGCCACATTAGGTCCCTTTGACAATGAGTTCTCTTTGGTGGAGGTATGCATCCAACATGGCTAATCCTCTGCTCTTGAGCTAGCACCTTGCAATGATTTAACCAAATGGGAAACTAAGAGCAATAGTACATTTTTATATAAGTTATACAGGTTACCCTCCATGGGCAGAAAATGAGTAGAGAATGGATTGAAAGTGTTAACTGCTCAGTCTTGTCTGACTCTGTGACCCAAGGAATATAGCCCACTAAGCTCCCCTGTCCTTGAGATTTCCCAGGGAAGAATACTGGATTCGGTTGCCATTTCCTTCTCCAGGGATCTTCCCAAACTAGGGATCAAACATGGGTTCTCCTGCATTGCAGGCAGATTCTATACCTTCTGAGCCACCAGAGAAGCACAGAGAATGGATTAGGAGAGGTAAATAAAATATATCAGCAGGACTGTATACACCTTGTATTGGTTATTGCTCAAATATTATATTCCCTAAGATAGATATTATTGGATTGTCTGAGATAGAATATGATTTGTTAAATTAGAATCCAACACATTATATTTGGTTTAATGTCTTTTATATTCTTATTCAACAATACTTCTCCCTTCCTTGTTTTTTTTTTCCTTTCTTCATTCTAATGACTTGCTGAAAAATCAAGCCAAGTTATCTTGTAACAGTCTCATAATCTAGATGTTTTTGCTTCCCTGTGATGTTTTTTAACTTGTTCCTCTACCACCTTATTTCCTTTAAATCATCTATTAATTAGCTCTAGATTCAACTTTTTTTGGCATATCATAGGTAGTGTTATATGGAGAAGGCAATGGCACCCCACTCCAGTACTCTTGCCTGGGAAATCCCATGGAGGGAGGAGCCTGGTAGGCTGCAGTCCATGGGGTCACTGAAGAGTTGGACATGACTGAGTGACTTCACTTTCCCTTTCCACTTTCATGCACTGGAGAAGGAAATGGCAACCCACTCCAGTGTTCTTGCCTGGAGAATCCCAGGGACAAGAGCCTGGTGGGCTGCCGTCTATGGGGTCACACAGAGTCAGACATGACTGAAGTGACTTAGCAGCAGCAGGTAGTGTTTTATAATTCATATTGCATCACATCAAGAGGCAAATAATGCCTTGTTTTCCTAAGCTTATTGAATTGAGTACCTAGTTGGTAGATGATGCCAGTATAATTCTTCTGTTATGAAATTCTCCAAAAACCTTTCATCTAATGATTTCATTCACTGATGATTATTGTTTGAATATATTAATTCATTAGGCATTGCAAAAGAATAATTTTTGTAATTCTAGTATTTCTTCCACATGTATTGGCAAGAAATCTATTGAGAGGAAGAACTTTTACTCATAAATGAGGATTATTTGGCTCCTCTGAAAGACAATTCATGCTATTAAATCAGGAATAATTCTTAATGTTTTATTTTTTTTATTGAATTATCTATCTTGAAGGTAGTGTTGGATCCCTACCTACAATAGTAACATTTTTTGCTTTCTCTTCTTTGAACATCATTAGGATTGTGCTTTTTAATATATTCAATAGAATTTTTATTGTTGTGAGTTTTACTTGCCATAAATTCAAGGAGTTTAGCTGGACCAGTTTTACAGATGGTACATCGTACCTTCTATATCATGCAGACAGACCACAAAAACACACATCCTGGTTTGTCCAGGAGGATCCCAGTTTGTTCCCACTTTCCTAGCATAATTATCAATAGCACCCCCTTGCTTTAATATGTCCTTATTTAGACTATAAATTATATGATTCATTTATATTATAGGAAGCACTACTTTAAATCTATATCTTAAAGTTCTCCAGTAGAACTCCAGAAATAGTTTATATAAATTAAATAGGCCCTGATAGAGACAGCTGAAGTGTTAAATGTAGAAGGACCTTATACTGTGTTTCCAGGTAGGTGCTCTGGATCCTTTCAACCTCTGGACTATTAAGCATTTTTAGCACTGCTTGGATGGTATGTTCATTCATCAGATACTGGAAAAGATTTGTTGATACTGTCCTATGATACTTGCTATTAGAAGTGCTGCATTTCTCAAATACTCAGCTACTCATTAAATTCAGTTCATTTTGTTCTTGCTCTACTGCTAGCCTAATGATCAGTGTGTGCCCATGGAAAGCCAATTCAATTGCTTCAGTGCATAACAAGGGCAAAGATAGGCACAGTGTTCTTTCCTTTAAATTACAGGCCATTTTAATACCTTATCTCTAAAAAGGAAGAAAGTTCAGAATTGGTAAATTGCAACTTACATAATGTTTAAGTTGTTAAAGGGTATTTTACTAAAATGCTGGCTTCTGAGAAGTAATTTTAAGAAAATGTTAGAATTTTTAAAATTCTCTAGCGGTTACTATCAAAGATTTTTCAATATATTGTAATGCTAATAGAAGCACAGTGAAGTTGACTTAGGGCTTGGAGAAGATAGGAGCTCAGTTTTATTTCAGTTTTGCATCCCTTCCATAAAAAATTGTCAAGTGACCCTCCAGCTTAACTTCTATCCTCCTCCATTGAACATCATGGAAGGACTAGTTTCCAGTGTCATGACAAGGGAAACAGCATCATTAAATAAGAGATCCTGAAATCCATATTCTTGTAGTTGGCATCATTCCAGGAAAAAAAATTAATGAAAGGAAATAAATACACATTAATTAGCTGATTAATACATTCAACAAATACATACTGAGAGTTCATTATGTGCTGAGAGCACTGTTCTTGGCTCTGTGAATTCAGCAGTGATTATGAGAGCCTATATGGACATTCCATTTTCATTGGTAAACAAAGAATGATTGAAAAAGATAGTGGCACTTCCGGTGTTGGCTAAGAGAGAGAAAGTCACTACAATCTATTTCTCCAATTAATTATAGCCAAAATGCAGCTGCCTGAAGATGCTGACAGGAATGACAGAAATGTTCTTTTTGTTCTCCCCTTCTTTATTGCCTGCCTTTAAACCAAGGGTAAACCAAGCCTCAGAACTGCACTTTTTAAAAATATTTTTTTTCAAATGTTCATTTATTTATGTATTTGGCTGCATCAGTTGCAACATGCAGGATCTTTGCTGCGGAGCACAGATTCTGAAGCCATAGACTCACGTTATGGTGCATGGTTTTAGTTACTTCAAGGCATGTGGGGTCTTCATTCCTCCATCAGGGACTGAACCCATGTCCCCTGCATTGGAAGGAGGATTCTTAACCACTGATCCACCAGAGAAGGCCCTCAGAACTGCACTTTGAGTGGGGAAAGCAAGAAGTCTGAGAGAAAACACCTCTTTTTAGCCAGAGAGCTAGGAAAAGGAGATTCTGTAAATCTAAACAAACAAAAAAAATGTGTGAAGAATCCTTGAGTTGTTTATCTTTCCTTTTCTTTTCTCCCTTGGTGTTGTCACAATGCAAGTCCCAGATAAGAAGTTGCACAGCTGTAGTGGCAGGAAAGGAGGCCATGTGGACACCTGTAGTCCTGAGAGAAAACCTGCCTCTTTGGATAGAGGAAACTATAAATAGGAGCCCAGATGACCTGAAGAGTTGGGAGGAAAGGTTTCTTGAAGAAGATAGAACTAAAATAGGGCACTCCAAATTCTGTGTATGAATTAATCAAGTCCCAGGCCCATCCCCAACATTCCCCTATGCATACATGCAACAGACTCAAAGAAACAAGAAAGGCTTTAAGGATGGAACTGCAATACACAATGCCACCCAAGTTCCAGACTAACCACTGAGATGTTCGTGTGCAGAATACAGCTGAAAAGTGTAACAAAGTCTTTGAAAACCAAAAACCGACATTGGAATCATTGCCTGCATAAAATGAGAAACAACCTACAGTCTAATCATGACCAGCTTGATTGCCAGCTGAAACAAAAACAAAACCAAAATCAACATCTCCATAGAATTTTAATAGAACCTAGAATCTTACAACATAATATTCAGAATCTAAGCTATAATCCCAAATTATTTGTTGTATGAAGAGCCAGGAAAAGTGGCCAATTCTGAAGGGAAAAGAAAACAGATGCTAATCCTAAAATGACCCAGATGTCAAAATTATAAAATAAAGTCTTCAAAGCAGCTATTATAAGCATGCTCCATGAAGAAAAGGTGAATGCTCTTAAAATGAATGGGAAGAGACTAGTTCTTAGCAGAGAATTATAAATATGAAAAAAAAAAAAAGGAAATTTCACAGCTGAAAACAGATCTGCTACTAACTAGGGGAAAAAATGAGTTTCTTGGCAGTATGCTTAGAAAGTTATTTTATGGTAAATTCCATTTTCAAAATTTTCAGTTTGTAAAAGAATATTATAGTCATTTAGTCATCAACCCCATGGAGGTGAACAGTGAGGAAAAAGATAATGCAGCCTTAAGATAATTGCCCTGGATTAGGTTTTAGTTTTGATCAAATTAACTTGCAGTGGCCTATTAGGCATAGACTGGAGACTTCAGGTATGATATTTTATGAAAAAGTATGGTGTTCAGGAATGCAGTTATATAGAGTCCTTGGTATGTCGTGCTATTGAGAGCCATTGGGTTTGTTGAAATCACACAGTGTGAAACTCTAGACATAAATAAGCAGACAATCCAGGAATGAGTGCAGTGCCCTCAATTAGAGGAGGCCAAGCAAGGAAAGGAATCTGAGCAGGGCAAGAAAACAAGGAAGTAAGCCAAGAGGGAGGTGTCATGGAGAACAAATGAAGGCTGACTTTTAAGAATGAGAGAGTGATAAAGTATTTAATGCTACTAAGAGGTACAGAAGATGAGGACAGAGAGGTAGCTGTTGGGTTTCATAAATTGAAGGTCACTGTTGATGTTGAAAAGAGCAGATTCAGTGAAATGGTGGGAAGAAAATCTTAACTGAAGTGGGTTTGGTGAAAGACTGGGAAGTGAGGGATATTTGCTACTATTTTAATAGTAAATATTAGCCCAGTTTTGAGAAAATTTGCTGAGAAGCAGGGAAATGAGGAAGTAGCTTGAGGAAATACTTGCTGTCAGGGGAGAGAATCACATACTGCTGGATATGGAAGGACTCAAGTGGAAAAACTGTGGTCAAGATAAGGAAAGTGACTGGCTCAAAATTGGAAGGTGGCAGTTGGCTTTATTTTTATTGTTGATTTTCTTCCTAGCTATTTCTTAAACAAGATTTGAAAAGTTACTATATTTACTTGTTTGTTTTACTGCACACTCAAGTAAAGAAAGTCAGAAGATTTAAGCTATACATACCACAGACTGTAGCATCACTATAAAGAGCAAGACAGCCTTCTATTGTTGTCAAGACCACAAAATTTGTTTTGAGTGCAGTTTACAATTCAGTGGATATTTATTAATAACCAGTTATGAGAAAGGCACTGTTAAAAACCCAAAAATAGTTATAGTACCCATCTTTTTTCCTCACGGGGTATAAAATGTAGTTCTGTGTGGTGTTACCATAAAAAGATGTTAATTTCATATCATGTTTTTTATTCTCCTTTATAGCTAAACTTTCATTCTGTTTTCTGTAGCAGTAAGTTGAAGGTCTCTTCCAGTAGACTGTGAGCTCCTGGAGGCAAAACCTGTGTCTTGCCATCTCTGTGCATTTTCTTTCACTCACGCTCTACTCAGTACATATTTGTGTGTAATAGAAACTTATTGCATTCTTATTGACTTGAGCTCATTGATGGATTAAAATTACAATAAACATACAATGAAACTGTGTTGACTGCCAAATTAGGTAAAGTTCTTCCACAAACACTTCATTATAAGTATAGAAGTTACCAATAATTTTTTTTAATTTTTATTTTTACTTTATTTTACTTTACAATACTGTATTGGTTTTGCCATACGTTGACATGAATCCGCCATGGGTGTTTTTAACACGCTAGGAGGTAATAAATTTTTTCTAATAAGTACACTTTTGACTCCAGTGAGAGATGAGATTCAAAATATAGTTTAAAACTTTTCACCATTTAGATGTCTGCCCATCACAATCAGTACAACTGTGCAAAAGTCTCTACATAGATTCACATACCCACCCCATCCTTGTGACATAGGTGGATGGTATGGTCATATTTCCCCTCATTCATTTCAGTATGGTTCTTTAATTAAGAATCTCAGTTTGATAATTATACTATGTGGTATTCTGAAAATCTAGTAAGAGGGTAGATCTCATGTTAAGTGTCCTGCTGCTGCTGCTGCTGCTAAGTCACTTCAGTCGTGTCCGACTCTGTGTGACGCCATAGACAGCAGCCTACCAGGCTCCCCCATCCCTGGGATTCTCCAGGCAAGAACACTGGAGTGGGTTGCCATTTCCTTCTCCAATGCATGAAAGTGAAAAGTAAAAGTGAAGTCGTGTCCGACTCTTAGCGACCCCATGGACTGCAGCCCACCAGGCTCCTCCGCCCATGGGATTTTCCAGGCAAGAGTACTGGAGTGGGGTGCCATTGCCTTCTCCATAAGTGACACCACTTCAATTTACCAAAAATAGAAAAATATCAATACATTCACTGACTGCTTTACATAACAAGACCCAGTCAATTAGGTAGAAAATAATGAGTGACTTGAATCTGTTTTAGGAACAGTTACGTGAGAAATGTGAGACGACTGGAAACAGATTAAAGTTTGGAAGAATGCTCTGAAAAAGCAAAATGAATACCTACTTTTCCAACCAATCTGAAATGCAACAGTTTATTTCTCACATAACTGTTCCTAAAACAGATTCAAGTCACTCATTATTTTCTACCTAATTGACTGGGTCTTGTTATGTAAAGCAGTCAGTGAATGTATTGATATTTTTCTATTTTTAGTGAATTGAAGTGGTGTCACATGAAAATAGCCTACAGTCCATCTCTGAATTTAGTGAAAATTATTGGTTCAGGAAGAAATTGAAAATCTTTAATGAGGCTCTCCCTTAACAAGTAAGACAGAACTTACTAAAAATGTCCTTATTCTGAGCTATACATTAAGGAAATTCTATGAAATGGGTTAAAATAAAATGATATAAATAAAATAAACATCATTTAACTACTGTTGATATGAATTGGTAAAAAGGCAAAGAGAGTGAATTGATTTTGGAAATTGAAGCAAATCTTCCCCATTTCTTTTAACTGAGACAAGTGTGAAGATTTCTTAATCCTCTTACACAAGTTTTACCTGTGAAGCAGCATGCTTACTCATGGTGCTCTCAGATAAGTGAATTTAAAGACATATGTTAGGAGGCGGGAAGGAGAATGGATTTGGAATCATAAGAATTCTGTTTCAGGATGGAATCTGATGAGTTGCTATTTACATAAGTGCTTCCTGGTGCTTATTTGAGTCTTTAGTGGGGGAGGGGTGGGATTGTAAGGACAAACTACAAGAGAAATAGAAACTCTTGCAGCATGCTAGCCGGAGGCTTGGGACTGGTGGCAATGTAGTCTCTAGATTGGACTACTAAGTATGAATGAATCTGCTGCCTTTATCAAGCAAAATCAGATTGTGGATTTTATGTGTCTTTCTGGGGCATTAGTGAATAGAGATGACTAGGAAGATTCCCACTCTCCACATATTAACTTTTATATGTAAACATTCACACAGAGCTGTTTCATATCCTTGGAGTTTTCCCTGACTTGAACTTTACTAAGGTCAGGAAGAGCTTTTAGGTCCATTTTTCTTTTCTTTCTTTTTTTTTTTTTACAAAAGGAGTTCTTGTAGCTAAAGCATTTCCCCTTTTCTGTCACCCAAGGGTGAGTACATCTTCTTTATTCAAATACCCTAAATTATTCTCTGTTCAGAAATTAAAATGATGACAAAGAAATACAGCATAGGGCAGGAACCAGTATGGAAACATTGTTACAAAATAGCTGAGTGGGAAATGGTTGTAACATTCATTGATAGCAGTTTCTTCTGAATAAGTCAGTTTAATCTTGACCTTGTAAAGATAGTAAAATTCTAATTACTCTGAGAGCAATTAATAGAATATTTTAATTAACTAAATTTAAGAGAATTTTAAACTTTGAAAGAAAGAGGCAAAGCATAATAAAACAAGCTCATGGTAGACTATTCCAGAACATTATTGAGCATTTGCCAAGACCTAGTGGTAACATGTACTTTTAGAAAAATATAGTCAAAGTAGAAATACTGATATTTAATCTTTTCAAAAATCAGAATGATGACATCTTACATGAACAAACATTTAAAGCTTACTAATTACTTGTGCTCCCAAAATTCATCTTTAATGGAATAGTTCGTTTCTATGGTGAAATGAATTCTGAGTTCCAATGTTCTAAATGCTTGATGTTTAAGTTTTAGAGATTTAACCAGCAATATACTCAATATATCTACTTAGAGCAATATTTCACAAATACCTAACTGCCAGTGTGATTTATTTCTATGAGCAAAGCCAGTTTGAGTTACAATTCAGGATATCACAAATGCTTGTGGCCAATTCTGAAGATAACGAATAGTCCAGCCTGGCTAATGCCATGACTTGTGTAAGATGATGCTGGAAAAAGCATTTTGGACATGTAGAATTGGGTGAAATTTCAAGAGTCTTGAGGCTAAGATCAAGGGATTTGCTGGTAAATTCATCTTTTAAAAAATTCCAAACTCTACCCTGGATTGTCTGACAAAACCCTTCTCTGAGTTTCTGTAATATATTGGTTAATCAAGAGACTGTATGGAGGACATAAAATTGTCTATACTAGAATGATTGTCTAGAGTATAATACTAGACACAGGATGACAGCACTAGTCTATAAACTTCAGCAGACCAGAATTTCATGTATCTTGTTCACTATTAAAAACCCAGTATCCAACTCATGTATTTAAACTTACCAGGTACAGCAGAAAAAAGAAAGTCATACATTTTAAAGCAGCAATAATAAAAATGTGCTTCATTTTCATTTTCTCTGTAAAAAGATTTGATCTTTTTTTAAATTTGTTTGCTAAAATTATAAATAAAATTACACCTCATTAATAGCTCTTAGCTCTAAATTTAGGTTTTAAATTTAGTGCAGTGTTCAGCAATTTATGAAAAAAAAAAAAGAACTTAAATTCTAACTAAATTTGAGACTTGTCCAATGAAGAGGTGGAGGAAAGAATATTAAAGGGAGATCCCAGAATTCTGGGCCAGGACAGCTTTAAGTCTGTTGACAGTCTGGATCTCATTTCTGAGAATCTCTCATACTGGGAAATATATAGAATGATCTAACTCAAGCCCTTGGCTGAGAGTGAAATTCATACCTAACTCCTATGAAAAAAAATTAGGTGGATGGCTTGAGCTGTCATTTGAGGAAACTGGCACTGTCTGTTCATAACTCATGATGTTCTTATCTAGTGACATAATATATTACTGTTTTTCGTTTTTGTGAATTAAATATAAGATGATACAAAGTACTTTGGAATGTGTCTCTATAATAAATAATACAGAACTCCAAAATAGCTGGTCATTTTAGCACATTGCATATAAAATTCAATAATGGTGAATATGTGGGATAGTAGAGACATAACATTCAAGCAAATTATTAAAATTTGGTTAAACATTAACAGGTACTTCATCATCAAATACAATGCAGATATCATTATTTGGAACTATCAATATAAATGAGTACATTATAAACTTTTGGTGTCCTTTACATGCTATAATAGGAAAGAAAACAAGATTCTCAAACTTTCAAGTAGAAATGTATCATTTTGAGAGTGGAGGCTATAATATATTCTATGTTTGTTTAATATCTTCTTTTACTTAAGTATGTTTATCAGGATGCTTATAGATGCAATTATAAAAATACTATAAATAGCTAAAACAGAAAGGACATTTTACTATCTCACTTAAGAACTATGAAACTATGAACTGTCAAGGATTGGTTAGTTAAGAGACTATATAATGTCAATAGTAATCCAAGTTCATTCTTTCTATTCTACCATTCTTAGCAATTTGGTTACTTGTGTTTGTAAAATGGTTGTGGCATTTTGTGATCCAGGCGCATTCTCACATATTTGTTTTGAAAATCCTTTTTTTTTTTTTTTTTTGGTAAGTAAGCCTATCCCAGAACACCTACCCTTAAGTTTCTCTAAGAAGAGAAATAGGATTACATTGATTGGTTTAGGCTAATCACAGTGAACCCCTTGAGAGAGAAGAGGGCAGATCCTTGAAGCATTTGGCCACCCAATAGCTGAAAAAAATTGGAAATGGGTAACAAAAAATAAGGAAATGATTACTAAGTAGGCAAAATATAAGTAAGACATGGGATTAAATATTGTGTTGGTTTGATGGTTTAGTCACTAAGTAGTGTCAAACTCTTATGATCCTTTGGACTGTAGCCCACCAGGTTCCTCTGTCCATGGAATTTTCCAGGCAAGAATACTTTAGTGAATTGCCTTCCCTTCTCCATGGGATCTTCCCAACCCAGGGATCAGACCCAGGTCTCCTGCATTGCAGGTGGTCTCCTGCATTGCAGGTGGTCTCCTGCATTGCAGGTGGTCTCCTGCATTGCAGGCAGTTTCTTTATGGACTGAGCTTCCAGGGAATCCCTGAATATTGTGTTAAGTATTCAAATATGTTGTACAGGCATTGATTCTGTTTTTAAAGAAAGGCCTGAGATCAGCATAGTATTTATATTGGTAGTTATGTCTGAAAAGCTTTTAAGTCACAAATCCGTCAGTTATTAAGCAAGAGTACCCACGCCAAAGAAAAAAAAATAGACTTCTTTAAATATCTTAAGAATCCTCCATTTAATGAATACAAATACAGAGAAGCTATTCCTAGGGTCATAAAGTAAGAGGAGTGCAAATTATGTAGTTGAATCCACATCTTTTGGTTTACAGGTGAGGAGAGTGATATTTACAGGAGGCAAATGACTTAGTAAGGCTCTCACAGCTAATTTGCAAATGATCTGGTACAAGAACTTGGCTCATCCTGATGCTGAGGTGCTTATTTCACTTTCTTCACTGTTCAACCAAAGACTTTCTGGGAATCCAAAACATACTGCTACTGCAGTAGCATTTGAGTTTTTATAGTGGCAGCCCCTCTGCAGGAAAAAGCAACAGCTGCAGGAATTTAACACCAGCAAGCAAAAACGCACTGCAGTAACCAAGCCCAGAAGGAGTCCTTTCTCCAGCAAAGTTCCTTGGCAAGCTGCAGAGCTAGCTAGGGGGAATGAGTCATCAGTTGACATTGGTGAATAAATTGCCACCTATAGATTTTCTTTTCTGTTTCCACTTTTTTTCTTTTACCAGATTCACTCATTATCTTTTCATACTCCTAGTGGGGCAATGACAGTAACATCTGCCTTATTAATGTCTTTTTTGCACCTGAAGTGTCAAGATGATGACAAATTTCTGTTATTCCAAGAAAAGACTTAGAAAAAAAAATAGCAAAGATTTCAAATGAAAGTTGAATGATGTGGAAATTTATGTTTTCCTTTTATTCTTAAACAACATGTTGTGATTATTATAATATAAGTAGCATAACTCATGTATTTAAAATTGTCAGGTACAGGAGAACAAAGAAAGTCATACATTTTAAGGCAGCAATAATAAAAATGTGCCTTGTTTTCATATTTTTCTGTAAAAAGACTTATGATTGATCTTTTTTAAAATTTGTTTACTAAGATGTAAATAAAATTATACCTCATTAATAGTTCTGAGCTCCAAACTGAGGTTTTATTTTATACATTGTCTAGCATCATTTGTCAAGTCAAAGAAGCTGGCCATTTTCTAGAGGAACATGCGTTCTTCTTAGGGTTTTAACAGCCCTTAAAACTCTCAGTCCCTGAAGCTTCTATGGGAGTGATACTTATTTGTAGATCCAGATCCGAAATTTGCAGCAAAAGTTCTCACATCATTTACCAAGCAAAGCTCAAATTATACAGGGTGTCTGAGAATTACTTTTTTCATACCTTCTATCAGCTAGCTGAAAATTTCCTAGCTAGTTTCAGTGGGTTAGCCAATATTGTAGGAGCTCATCTCCCATTACTTAAGGCAGACTTCTGAGAAGCCATGCTTCTTAGAGGAAAGAATATAATAAACAATTAAAAGCAAGGCAAAGAATTGTTGAACATAATTGAATTCTTTAAGTATAAATTATTAGAATTAATTTAGATATGAAACTTATTGTCAAGATCTCTGTCTCACATTAAATGTATGAAATGACACATTTATTGAAACCTATTTTATTAAAAAATTGAGTCTACACTTGAATTACAAATAATTTCAGGACAAATGAGTTAGTATAGGACACTGTGGGTTGAAACTTAGTTAATGCTTGTCTCTCAAGAAATGGTATTGACTGAAAACCCACATTGCCCATTTGGGTAATATTCCTAACCTTGAGATTTACATTATTGATAAAAGCTACAAACTACCACATATCTTTTAGGACAATTGTGTATAAAACAGGAATGAGTTGAATGAACCATGATTTAGAGTTAATACCACAAACAGGACCTTGATTTCATGTATTAAGTCACACATGTAGAAATCCATGAATTGCCAAATAGCTGTCCCCTACCTTAAAAGAATAATTCATTATCACTCACATGTTAATTTGCCTCAGTTTTAATCACAGAAAAATAAAGCAGTGAACCCATTAGAAGGATTACATTGAATTGTGAACTTCTGTGGAGTTGATTTTGAAAGACATAGAACTGGTTTTCATTTCTGTATTCTGCTTGACTTGAACCTGAGGTTAATCGTTAATCCCTTTACTATTAGCTCTCTTTTACACTGTATTCAACACTTTGGTTCATTTTGAATGGTTTTAAATGATATTCTACAGTTCTATTAATTCTTTCTGGTAATTTGTAGGAAGAAGCACCTATTTGTTTGATAAGCTGCAGTGTTTGTAGATGGGTCATGAAGAATAACTTTTCAATACATAGGGAAGAACATAGAGATTCAAATGAAATGATAGGCTCTTCTATGGGAGAAAACAGTCACAAACAACAACTAGAAGGATCAGCACTTTTTAATGGGTTCCCTTTCTTTGGCTCCAGGGAGAGAGAGTATTTCAGTCAGATATTATCAGCATTAAAATCATTACCTAGTATAAGGGCAGATGGCTGGCCGATAATTGTTTATAGGGACATATGGCAGTTCCTTGTACCCTCTTTCTAGTTTCTGTGTTTTTAAAGCTCAGCAGTTGCAATGTGAAGTCTTCATAGGACCATAAAATACAAACCACTTTAAATAACTCTGAACCAGGATTTTGACTGATGTGCTTAAAAGAAGCAGTCACAGTTTGAAACTCAATCTGCAGAGAAAGGCTAGGTACATGGCCCTGCAGGTTATAATTTACAGGAATAGCAGACCAATTGGGGCTAGGTCTACACACTGATACACAAACTGGCATCAGTAAAATAAAGGACTGAGTCAGGTCAAGAATTTTACTCTAAACTAGACAAAGACACAATTATGGTAAATGCTCCATATTCAAACACCAGGATGTATTGAGTGCCTGGCTAGTGTTCACAAGGGCTACCAAAGAAGTGCCAGGCCTTTTGCTGACCTTCATTAGCTGACAGACTAAATGGTGAGTAAAACGATACCCAGAGAGAGAGAGATCATTCCAGTATAAGGCAGAGGATGCTAAATGCAAATAACACAGAGGATAGCTCTAGAGAAGATCAAGTAGAGTGATTAATATGGACATGAGAGCTTGGGTTAGTAGGCATATGCAGAGCAAGGAAGGTGGATTTGCAGGTAGGAAAAAAGATGATATAAGCAAAGACATAGGCAGAGAGGCACAGAACTAGCCTGAAGATCCTGTATTCTTGTTTATTGTACAATATTTTATTTCTTTCTCCAATTTCAGTCTCCTCTTAAGTGTGGTAAGGGATGCTGAACAATTTGCCACTTTGATCAATTTAAAAGAGTAACACCTGAGCCCAAATATGTGGGAACTTGAATTCTAGGTTATAGGTTTCATACAATGTTCTTAAAACAATTGGGAATGCCATTGAAAGTTTTGGGGAAAATATGACACGTGTAAATATTATTTTCAGTAGAATTTGTCTGGTGTTTTGTGAAGTAGGTTGGGAAAGGAGAATCTGAATTGAGCCCAGAAAGTTATGACCAACCTAGATAGCATATTGAAGAGCAGAGACATTACTTTGCCAACAAAGGTCCATCTAGTCAAGGCTATGGTTTTTCCAGTGGTCATGTATGGATGTGAGAGCTGGACTGTGAAGAAAGCTGAGCACTGAAGAATTGATGCCTTTGAACTGTGGTGTTGGAGAAGACTCTTGAGAGTCCCTTGGACTGCAAGGAGATCCAATCAGTCCATCCTAAAGGAGATCAGTCCTGGGTGTTCATTGGAAGGACTGATGCTGAACCTGAAACTCCAATACTTTGGCCAGCTCATGCAAAGAGTTGACTCATTGGAAAAGACCCTGATGCTGGGAGGGATTGGGGGCAGGAAGAGAAGGGGACGACAGAAGATGAGGTGGCTGGATGGCATCACCAACTCAATGCACATGAGTTTGAGTAAACTCCGGGAGTTGGTGATGGACAGGGAGGCCTGGCATGCTGCAATTCATGGGGTCGCACAGAGTCGGACACGACTGAGTGACTGAACTGAACTGAACTGAATTGAAAGAGATTATTACCATACTTCAGACTAAAGATGGTAAATCCCTAAAATAGAGTAGAAACCATGAGCAAGAGAAGGAAGATGATAGCCATTGTGAAGAGTCAGCATCATTAAATGATTGGCTACATAAGAAAGGCCAAAATGAAGGGCAAGAGATCAAATGTTTACAACTTGAGTGATTAGGGAAAGGATTTTCCTTTACAGTAGCAGAAATAAGGAAGACGGAGAGGAGTTGTACCTTTGAATTTATTTGTATATGTTACTGAAACATCAAGATGGAGATTGCACAAGTCAGGTGGAGACGATTGATAGAAAAGACAGATGGAGGGGAATGATGGTTGAAATGGTAAAAGAGGATGATATCACTAAGGGAGAAATCTCTTAAGGAAATAATAGTATAATGAGGACCAGAGCTTGGGGACAATATCCAGATTTTAAAACTAGATGTTAAATGTCTGTTTTAAAAATATTTTAACTATTTTTCTCTCCATGTATGTGTGTGTATGTGTGTGTATGGAATCTTGTGGTGTCTATGGGTGAAAGCTTATATTTCTGTGTAATTTTAGTGAATATAGGATCTTCTTTTTTCTTTTTCTTATTTTATTATCCTTGGAAATAATGGCATAAAGTTTGCAAGAAAATCATTCTCTTGACTAGATGTCATATTTGGAAGAAGCTGCCAAAAAGAAATAAACAACAACAGCAACCCACAGCAAATAAAAAAACATAACTGTATGCTTGCATCAACAGAAAAATGTAGTTTTGATTCAGCTGAAATTTTTTTCTGCATTTCAAATGAAGCAAATGTAGTAGTAGTAATGTTATATCAAGGAGTTTGTTTTCCCTAAATGTTTCTTGTCAAGGTCTAAAATAATACATTTTATAGTGATTTTGTATGACTCTTATTTATTTTCAAAATAGTTTGACTCTATTTCAGATACCTAGAGTCATTGCCAGATATCAAATGTAGGATAATATGAACCCCCACAACAAATATATTTCTTTGGTATATTTTGAGATTTGAGACTGAACACATTGAAGAAGAAAGAGCCTCCTAGTACTGTAGACTTCTTACCATGGAGGATGATGGTACTATTTGTTCAGTGGGTCCTGACCCAAAACAATTTGCAGTGCTTGAACTGAAGGGGGCAGGGATTGAATAAGCTCTGTTATTTCATTTAAATATAGTCATTTTATACAGTTTGAAATGGCATTAAACATCATGTTATCCAGTCTCCAGCTCATTTAAGTCTAAACAAACAGACATAAACATATCTTTGATTATTCAAATGATAATCATTCTATACAAGTCATAGCCCATTTTGTTTTCAGAAAACTGGGCAGGAGAAAACTCTCTAATATATTGAGCTGAAATCAGTACTTCCACTATGAGGGACAGTTTGACTTTACAGAGAGACAAAGATATTAGAACATTTTGTGCTTTTTCAGTTGTTTTTTAATTTGGGGTTATGTGTCACTTATGTGTGCCTTCTTACCAACCAGTGCTCCCTGTTGTAATACCCTTGCCTAACAATCAGTTAATAGTGATGCTCAGGAGGTATGTGAACAGTAGACTATGAGATCTTTGAGAAGAGGGATTATAAATTATTCTTCATTGTGTCCCTTGTCAATAGCAGTGAGCACAGTACCTGGTAAATATCAAGTGCTCAGTAAATGTTGAATGAAATGAGGAAGGGAAGAAGAAAGGAGAGGAGGGAAAAAGAAAGAAATTTATAGAAGGTGAATGATTCATATTATCTTTGCCAGTTCTGACCTTTAATATGGCAGAATCATCGACTGAGTGCAGCATAGCTTGCTTGACACACTTTACATATTTATATAATTCATTGGGATAATTATTATAGAATTTCTAATCTAAATTTATCTTGATCTTTGGTACATTGGTTATCTGTGTCATGAAGATCTTTATTGTATAGTTCTTCTGTGTATTCTTGCCACCTCTTCTTAATATCTTCTGCTTCTGTTAGGATCATATCATTTCTGTCCTTTATTGTGCCCAGCTTTGTATGAAACGTTCCCTTGGTATCTCTAATTTTCTTGAAGAGATCTATAGTCTTTCCCATTCTATTGTTCATGACACAGATAACCACGACGGTGTGATCACTGGACGAGAGCCAGACATCCTGGAATGCAAAGTCAAATGGGCCTTAGGAAGCATCGCTATGAACAAAGCTAGTGGAGGTGATGGAATTCCAGTTGAGCTATTTCAAATCCTCAAAGATGATGCTGGAAAAGTGCTACACTCAATATGCCAGCAAATTTGGAAAACTCAACAGTGGCCACAGGACTGGAAAAGGTCAGATTTCATTCCAATCCCAAATAAAGGCAATGCCAAAGAATGTTCAAACTACCACACAATTGCACTCACCTCACACACTAGCAAAGTAACGCTCAAAATCTCCCAAGCCAGGCTTCAACAGTATGTGGACCATGAACTTCCAGATATTCAAGCAGTATTTAGAAAAGGCAGAGGAACCAGAGATCAAACTGACAACATCCACTGGATCATTGAAAAAGTAAGAAAGTTCCAGAAAAACATCTACTTCTGCCTTATTGACTATGCCAAAGCCTTTGACTGTTTGGATCACAACAAACTGTGGAGAATTCTTCAACAGATGGGAATACCAGACCACCTTACCTACCTCCTGAGTAATCTGTATGCAGGTCAAGAAGCCACGGTTAGAACTGGACATGGAACAACAGACTAGTTGTAAATCAGAAAAGGAGGATGTCAAGGCTGTATATTCTCACCCTGCTTATTTAACTTGTACACAGATTTCATCATGCAAAATGCCAGTCTGGATGAAGCACAAGCTGGAATCAAGATTGCTGGGAGAAATATCAATAACCTCAGATATGCACCACCCTTATGGAAGAAAGTGAAGAAGAACTAAAGAGCCTCTTGTTGAAAGTGAAAGAGGAGAGTGAAAAAGTTAGCTTAAAACTCAAGATTCAGAAAACTAAGACCATGGCCTCTGGTCCCATCACTTCATGGGAAATAGATGGGGAAACAATGGAAACAGTGACAGACTTTGTTGTTTTGGGCTCCAAAATCACTGCATATGGTGACTGCAGCCATGAAATTAAAAGATGCTTGCTCCTTGGGAGAAAAACCATGACCAACCTAGACAGCATTTTAAAAGGTAGAGATATTACTTTGCCAACAAAGGTTCGTCTAGTCAAAGCTGTGGTTTTTCCACTGGTCACATGTGGATGTGAGAGTTGGACCATAAAGAAAGCTGAGCACCGAAGAATTGATGCTTTTGAACTGTGGTGTTGGAGAAGACTCTTAAAAGTCCCTTCAACAGCAAGGAGTTCAAACCAGTGAATCCTAAAGAAAATCAATCCTGAATATTCATAGGAAGGACTGATGCTGAAGCTAAAACTCCAATACTTGACCACCTGATGTGAAGAACTGACTCATTGAAAAAGAACCTGATGCTGGGTAAGATTGAATGCAGAAGGAGAAGGGGATGACAGAGGATAAGATGGTTGGATGGCATCACCAATTCGATGGACATCAGTTTGAGCAGGCTTTGGGATTTGGTGATGGACTAACTGCAGGTGATGGACTAACGCCAGGGAAGCCTGGTGTGCTGCAGTCCATGGGGTCACAAAGAGTCATACCTGACTTAGAGACTGAACTGAACTTTGTTCATTGGGATTTTTTTTTTTGAATGGCAGGTCTTTGTATGAACAAAACAATCTCTGGAAATGCTTCTACTCACCTTTAGTATTCTATCACAAAATCTAACTACCATTATTCCAACTGAGTACATCTGATCCTTGGCGCAGTAACCTGAGACAGTTGTAAGAAATCCTAATAATTCATCATGGTGCCATGACTCTTGATGAGATTACTCCGATGTTAAAAAACACACACAGTGGTGCCCTCTGTTACAATGTAGCTATAATACATAATTTACAAGGGAAATATGAAGATTTAATCAATCAGTAATGACCAAGTTTAAAACAATTGAATCTTTGTTTTCAGTCTCCTAAAGGCAATTTAAAAGAATATAGGGTTGTTTCCCTGGATTGGTGAAACTTTAACATATCTTTGTACAGATGGGGAGGGTTATCATAAGGAAGCTATCTCCTACATAGTTATCATGACTGCCTTAATTTTCATTTTGACCTAGGGTATCATTGTTATATATCAGTTTCAAGATAGTGGAAATGCTTATTAGATTTATATCTCCTGATAAACAAAGAAAGTAACTTTAAGCTTGATGGAGACTCAGATTAGCTGGCAAGAAAAAGCATTAAAGTCTCTCTTTGCTATGTGTCAACCAGCACAGTAAAAAGAGGTTATCTTCAGGACATGACACTAGTGAAAAAATCAAGGAAGCCATCCATTTTTAGGAGGTTTAAAAATTAGTGCATAGGGAACAATGCAGGCAGTCTCTTTTATCAAATAGTTTGTTTTACAAAAATGATAAGGATATTAGGATACTGGGGAAATTATTAGAATAAGAATTAAAGTGGTAGAATAGATAGTCAGCTGGATGTGTATGTAAACAGATTGCAATAAAAGAGATGTTTTGGAGTAGAATAAGCAAAATGATGCTGTGTCAATCATGTCCAAGTACAATGTAATTTTGTACTAAGTACCCACATACTCCCTCTTATACTTGACCCCCTTCCTGCTCATGTACACATATGTATACCTACACTCCCACCAACTTAGCCATACTATAAATGTACTCATGTGTACATTAATATACAAATGTGTGTGACAAGTATGTTTGAACTCACTTTGGAGAATAAAACCATGGGAAAATTATAGCCTGATTCAGTCTTCAGTGGTAGCATTCCTTTTCCTTTTTTAAAATTGTTGTTTCACAAACAATTATAGTGCTTATTGTGTACCCTTTCATGTATGAATTTCTTTCATTGTCACATTAGTCTATGAAGTAGATACTGTTACTATGATTTTCCATTTAAGAGATGAAAAAATTACCATTCCATCTCCATGTTTATCTCTGAGGTGCTATTCTGGCATTCTACTTAGGTTACTGTGATGTCACTTCTTGAGATGTTTAGGATGGCCCTTTGGAGACTTCCTGGGAAAGAAGCTTACTCAGTTAAGACAGATGGAGTGAACCTAGCCATTAGCTAAGGTTGGCTCTTCTTGCCCTTCACAAGTATTATTTAATTTCCCATCAAGTAATCTCAAAAGTCAAGTTGACTTCCTCCTTTAGTGACATAGTGAAGTCGCTCAGTCATGTCCAACTCTTTGTGACCCCATGGACTGTAGCCTGCCAGGCTCCTCCGTCCGTGGAATCTTCCAGGCAAGGATACTGGAGTGGGTTGCCATTTCCTTCTCCAGGGAAGGATATATCATTTTAGTGACATAGAACCTGCCTATTTTTTTGTCTTGTTTCTCCTCTCAGAGTCCAGAGTGCACGCTCTCTCCTCTATTTTCCTGTGCACATTGATATAGGATATATGTTTGCACATTGAAGCACCTAAGTTAAGAAATGTATCACCGCAGTTTAACCTACACTTCTGCCTGCCATAACTCCAAATGGTCACCTTAGCAATAGTCCTCATTTAGAGACGGTCCTTTGATGTTAAGAAGGTAGCAAACCCTAATAGCAACAATGCTCATATTGACATAGAAGATGATCTTTCTGATTTGGAATCAGCCACCCGGTATCTCATCAGAGACAGAGGGGGGCATGAGAGGTGCTGATAGGAGCCCAAATTTGGGAAATGGCTAATTTTCTGCCTTTCCCATTACATTTCAGAAGTCTTGGATCATTGGGAATAATAAGAAAATCCATCCAAACTGCTGCAACTTTTAAATACTATATTTGAAGCTTCTAGTAATGGCCTCCCTGGTGTCTCAGCAGTAAAGAATCTGCCTGCAATGCTGGAGATGCAGGTTTGATCCCTGGGTTGGGAAGATCCCCTGGAAGAGGACATGGTAACCCACTCCAGTATTCTTGCCTGGAGAAGCCCATGGACAGAGCAGCCTGATGGGCTACAGTCCATGGGGTCGCAAAGACTCAGGCACGACTAAAGTGATTAAGCATAGCACAATAATTCAAAATAAATGAAACATCAGACATGGTCATACTGAAGAATTTTTTGGATTGAAAGGAGCTTTAGAGATCCCAAAGTCCAATGGCTTCAATTTCCTTACCCATATAAGAGAGAGAAAAGGACCTAGTCCTATGTATCTTTGTCACTGGAATACCTGGCATGATGCCTTCCATATTTCATGTTCATAACATGTCTGTGAGGCTGCTTTATACTTAGAATTGTGATTGACCTACCCAAGAATACATGAGTAGTAATGGGAAAGTCCAGAAGCCTCATTTTGTGCCTGTGACTGATGTTTCTAGCCACTTACAAGACAGGGCCTATTCTAAAGGTCACCTTTTGAATCCCTAAACTATAACCCTACACACCAAGAGTCTGCTCAACTCTAGATGGCTGTTAAGGTAGATATTAGTCCTGCCTTCTAAAAACTGCAGTGCTAAGAGAAGTTGGGGCATTTACTTCTAGCCACTCCTCTTAGCGCTTCTTTTCAAAATAGAAAGTCCTCATGACTTTCCAATCCATAACTGTGAGACTTAATTTCTTTTCTTCAGGGATAAGCAATTTTAAAAATGTATAAACATAAGCAAATTTGCCCAGAGAGGACAATGTCCTCATATTCCCATTCCCAAAGAGTTCAGGCTTGGAAAATACAGCTCTTGGTTTTAGCCATAATTAATTACTTTGACGTATTACCAATTTTACCTGAGGGACCACAAAGAAAGAGTAGAAAGCAGGCCCAGTTATAACAAGGCATCATTCCCAGCATATTGCAAGCAGCAAGTGACACATAAGGGAATAGCCATGCAGCCTCAGTCAAACAGTGCCATTCTCTCAGGTTAATATTATTGGAATTATTAACTTCTGAAATGCTTCTAGGAGAAACTACTTTGTATATGACAGGTCCCCTGTGCTTAAGTGGAAAGAAAAGCCAATAAATTATCAAGCAGCACACATGATTAAGGAGTAAAGCAGGGAAAGAAAAGGTTTGAGGTGTTTTGAATGTGTGGTCAGCACAAGGATAAATTAAGCAATATAAAAAGATAACCAAAAGCACATGTATACCAGTCTTTGCCCCAAGCTCTGTCAGCTGCAATCCTGAGAATTTTCTGCAAACATCAGGATCAGCGGTGCCCAGTCCTTGAGCCTGTTCTGACAAAAAGTGGCCAGAAAGCCGTTAATGACAGAGCCTGCCTGGTATTGTTCAAAACACTTATAAACCTGAACCCTTTTACCTCACAACAACACTTTGAGGTAGAGACTGATACCCATTTTGCAGATGGTGATTGCAGCCATGAAATTAAAAGATGCTTACTCCTTGGAAGAAAAGTTATGGCTAACCTAGATAGCATATTCAAAAGCAGAGACATTACTTTGCCGACTAAGGTCTGTCTAGTCAAGGCTATGGTTTTTCCAGTAGTCATGTATGGATGTGAGAGTTGGACTGTGAAGAAGGCTGAGCGCTGAAGAATTGACGCGTTTGAACTGTGGTCTTGGAGAAGACTCTTGAGAGTCCCTTGGACTGCAACAAAATCCAACCATTCCATTCTGAAGGAGATCAACCCTGGGATTTCTTTGGAAGGAATGATGCTAAAGCTGAAACTCCAGTACTTTGGCCACCTCATGTGAAGAGTTTACTCATTGGAAAAGACTTTGATCCTGGGAGGGATTGGGGGCAGGAGGAGAAGGGGACGACAGAGGATGAAATGGCTGGATGGCATCCCTGACTCGATGGATGCGAGTCTGAGTGAACTCCGGGAGTTGGTGATGGACGGGGAGGCCTGGTGTGCTGTGATTCATGGGGTCGCAAAGAGTCGGACACGACTGAGTGACTGAACTGAACTGAACCCCAAAAACAAAGATGTTAAACAATTTGCCCAAATGTCATAGTTAAGATAATTCTAGCTGCTATAATATGAATAAGTCTTCCCCAAACTCAGGACTTAACCAAATAGAAGTGTATTTCTTGCACACACAGTTTAGCACAGCTCATAAATGACAAAAGTACCTTATTCAAAGTCAGTGGCCTCATAATTGAATTAATTTTCCAATTCACCATTATTATTGCAAAACAGACACTTTAACATATTAAGGCAATGGCCAGTTACACCCCTGAAACAAAGAATGAGTACCTCACCGCTATGCTTGTTGTAATGGTGAGATGACAAATGTGTTTAAATTGGTGTTACAACTACCTAAATTTAAAACTTAATTTTAGAATCAGAAATAAAGCATGACCTGATAGTAAGAACTTTAGACATACCAGGCATGTCGAAGTGCTTTGAATATACTTTTCACTTAACTCTCATAGTCTTCCATTTAAGGTACTACTAATCAGTTCAGTTTAGTTCAGTTCCTCAGTCGTGTCTGATTCTTTGTGACCCCAAAGACTGCAGCACGCCAGGCCTCCCTGTCCATCACCAACTCCTGGAGTATACTCAAACTCATGTTGATTGAGTCAGTGATGCCATCCAACATCTCATCCTCTGTCGTCCCCTTCTCCTCCTGCCCCCAATCCCTCCCAGCATCAGAGTCTTTTCCAATGAGTCAACTCTTCGCATGAGCTGACCAAAGTATTGGAGTTTCAGCCTCAGCATCAGTCTTGCCAATGAACACCCAGGACTGATCTCCTTTAAGACGGACTGGTTGGATCTCCTTGCAGTCCAAGGGACTCTCAAGAGTCTTCTCCAACACCACTGTTCAAAAGCATCAATTCTTCAGCACTCAGCTTTCTTCACTGTCCAGCTCTCACATCCATACATGACCACTGGAAAAACCAAAGCCTTGACTAGATGGACCTTTGTTGGCAAAGTAATGTCTCTGCTTTTGAATATGCTATCTAGGTTGGTCATAACTTTCTAGGAGTAAGCGTCTTTTAATTTCATGGCTGCAATCACCATCTGCAGTGATTTTGGAGCCCAAAAAAATAAAGTCTGACACTGTTTCCATTGTTTCTCCATCTATTTCCCATGAAGTGATGGGACCAGATGCCATGATCTTCGTTTTCTGAATGTTGAGCTTTAGGCCAACTTTTTCACTCTCCTCTTTCACTTTCATCAAGAGGCTCTTTAGTTCCTCTTCACTTTCTGCCATAAGGGTGGTGTCACCTGCATATCTGAGGTTATTGATATTTCTCCCAGCAATATTGATTCCAGCTTGTGTTTCTTCCAGCCCAGCGTTTTCTCATGATGTACTCTGCATAGAAGTTAAATAAGCAGGGTGACAATATACAGCCTTGACATACTCCTTTTCCTATTTGGAACCAATCTGTTGTTCCATGTCCAGTTCTAACTGTTGCTTCCTGACCTGCATATAGGTTTCTCAAGAGGCAGGTTAGGTGGTCTAGTATTCCCATCTCTTTCAGAATTTTCCACAGTTTATTGTGATCCACACAGTCAAAGGCTCGGTCTTTCAAATACTAATATTGCCATTGAAAAAAATTTTGTGCGTGCATTTCTCTCCTTAATCAATTTTAATGTTCTTATTGTAAAATAAAACATAGACTATGAAAACATACTGAACAAATATATGGCATGAAGGGTTACTATAAGGTAAACCCATGTGTACCTAACTGAGGTCAAGAAACAGAAATATAGCAGCCACCCTGAATCCCTTCAATTTCCCCGTCAAGTCAAAACCTCTCTCTTTCCCCACAGTGATTTCCATCTTGGTTTTACAGTAATCTTTTCCTCATATGTATTTACAGTTTTGTCTATTTTTATTAAACTTTTTATATTTTAATAATTATTCAATTCTGAAGAGTCCCCTTACACCTGTTAGCTTTAATCTGATGAAGAACTGAAAGAATATGTTGCATGCTCATGGTGTATTTAAACGTGTTCCTCTACCCTAGTATTTCCTGCAGATTGGCAGATCAATCTGAAGCTTGCTTCAGACTCATTTTTTCTCTTCAGTAAACTACAGTCAGAGTTGTATTTTTAATAATGAGACATACATGTTTTGTTCCATCTCTTTTTGTGGTTTAGCAGCTATTTATGGTCAATGCTTATACCAAGTAATCAATTAGGGATTGGAAATGGTAAAAATTATAATTCTATTATTGCTTATAGATAGTATACTTAGAAAAGATGTATCTTCTACAAATTGTTTAATGAGAAGTAAAATTTACATAGAAGAGGAAGGACACATGCATTATCTTTCCTTTTATTTACCCACTTTAACATAAAGAAAGGTGAACTTCCAAAAGTGAACAAATCATTTATTATTTAATATCATTAAATACTCATGGACTTAACATATTTAATAGATTTCAATTCATTTTATCATTTTTGAAATTTTATATGTATATTTCACATAACATTTAACATTTTAAGCATTTTTAAGTGTACAATTGAGTTCAATAGCATTATAGTTATGATGTTTTGTAGCTATCACCACTATCTACTTTCTAGTTATATGTATGTTTTTATCCTGATAGAATGTTAAATTGTGTCAAAGGCCTTTTTTCTTATCAACTGAAAGAAATGTGTCTTTTTCCCCATGTTCTTTAATGTAGTATATTACATTGATTTTCTTATGTAGAATGATCCTTGCCTTGCTGTGAGAACTGCCACTTTGTAATTGTGTATGATCATTTAAATATACTCTTGAAATCAGTTTGCTAGTATTTTGTTGAGAATTTTTGCTTATGTATTCATAAGGAATATTGGTCTGTAACTTTCTTTTGTTATGATGTCTTTTTTTGGCTTTGGTATTATCAAATGAATAAGTTATTGGTTCCTACTCTTACATTTTGGAAGTGTTTGAGAAGGATTGGGTCATTTCTTATTTAAATATTTCATGAGAATTATATGTGAAGAAGCAATCTGGTCCAGTTCTTTTTTTATTTTTGATTGCTGATTTAATCTCTTGTTAAAGAACTATTGAGCTTTTCTGTTTCTTCCTGAGTCAGTTTAAGTAATTTTTGTGGTTTTAGAAATATGTCCATCTCATCTAGGATACCTAATTTTGTTGTACAACTGTTCATGTTTTTTTTCTTAACAATCCTTTTTGTTTTGTAAGGTTGTAAATAACGTTCCTCCTACTTTCACTTCTGGTTTTAGTGTCATCTCTCTTTTCTTTGACAGTCTAACTTAAATGTTTGTCTTTGATTGATCTTTCAAAGAACCAACTATTTTTAAAAAAATCTGTATTTATTTTATTCTCTTTTTCATTCTTTTCTATTCCAGTCTTTATTATTCTCTTCCTTCTGCTAGCTTTAGTTTTAAACTATTCTACTTTTTCTAGCTTATTAAGGTATAAATTTAATTTATCTATGATAGATCCTTCCTTTTTCATGACTGAGTGACTAAGCACAGCACATTTTCAAGATATTTGTGCCTTTGGCATTTACAGCTATGGCTTTCCCTCTGAATGCTGCCCTTGCTGCATCCTATAACTTTTGGTGCATTGTGTTCTCATGTTTATTTATCTCTTAGTATGATCAAATACCTCTTGTGATTTCTTCTTTGACCATTGATTGTTTGCTGCTGCTGCTGCTAAGTCACTTCAGTCGTGTCCGACTCTGTGTGACCCCATAGACGGCATCCCACCAGGCTCCCCCATCCCTGGGATTCTCCAGGCTCCCCCATCCCTGAGATTCTCCAGGCAAGAACACTGGAGTGGCTTGCCATTTCCTTCTCCAATGCATGAAACTGAAAAGTGAAAGGGAAGTGGCTCAGTCATGTCCAACCCTCAGCAACCCCATGGACTGCAGCCTACCAGGCTCCTCCATCCATGGGATTGTCCAGGCAAGAGTACCAGAGTGCATTGCCATAGCCTTCTCCATTGATTGTTTAGCAATGTGTTATTTTCCATATATTTGTGAACCTACAAGTTTTCCTTCTATTATTGATCTAGTGAAAAAGTTGTCTTAAAGCTCAACATTCAGAAAATGAAGATCATGGCATCCAGTCCCATCACTTCATGGGAAATAGATGGGGAAACAGTGAAAACAGTGTCATACTTTATTTTGGGGGGCTCCAAAATCACTGCAGATGGTGACTGCAGCCATGAAATTAAAAGATGCTTACTCGTTGGAAGAAAAGTTATGACTAACCTAGGTAGCATATTCAAAAGCAGAGACATTACTTTGCCGACTAAGGTCCGTCTAGTCAAGGCTATGGTTTTTCCTGTGGTCATGTATGGATGTGAGATTTGGACTGTGAAGAAAGCTGAGTGCCGAAGAATTGATGCTTTTGAACTGTGGTGTTGGAGAAGACTCTTGAGAGTCCCTTGGACTGCAAGGAGATCCAACCAATGCATTCTGAAGGAGATCTACCCTGGGATTTCTTTGGAAGGAATGATGCTAAAGATGAAACTCCAGTACTTTGGCCACCTCATGCGAAGAGTTGACTCATTGGAAAAGACTCTGATGTTGGGAGGGATTGGGGGCAGGAGGAGAAGGGGACGACCGAGGATGAGATGGCTGGATGGCATCACGGACTCGATGGACATGAGTCTGAGTGAACTCTGGGAGTTGGTGATGGACAGGGAGGCCTGGCATGCTGCGATCCGTGGGGTTGCAATGATTAGGACATGACTGAGCAACTGAACTGAACTGAACTGATCTAGCTTCATTCCATTGTGGTCAGAAAAGATACTTTGTATGATTTTGATCTTTTAAATTTTTGAAACTTGCTTTATAACTTAACATAGGGTCTATCCTATAGAATGTTTATGTGCAATTGAGAGGAATGTTTATTCTGCTGTTGTCTGGTAGAATGATTATTATGCATCATGGTTTATATTGTTTTTCAAGTCCTCTATTCCATTATTGATCTATATAGTCATTCTGTCCATTATTGTATGTGGTGTATTAGAGCCTCCAACTATTATTGTAGAATTATCTATTTCTCTCTCTAATTCTTTCAATCTTTGGTTCATTTGAGAGCTTTTATTTGGTTTATCATTTCTTATTAACCATATTTTTATAATTATTATATCTTATGAATGAATTGAGTCTTTTATAATGTCCTTTTTCTCCTGTAACAGTTTTGGACTTGAAGTATATTTTTCTGATATTAGTATAGACACCCTAAATCTCTTTGGGTTACTATTTGGATAGAAAGTCTTTTTTCATTTGTCTGTTTTCAAGATGGGCTTCACTGGTGGCTTAGACAGTAAAGAATCCACCTGCAATGCTCAGATGGTAAAGAATCCATCTGCAATGGGTTGATCCCTGGGTTGGGAAGGTCCCCTGGAGGAGGGCATGGCAACCCACTCCAATATTCTTACCTGGAGAATCCCCATAGACAGAGGAGCATCGCGGACTACAGTCCATGGGCTTGCAAAGACACGGACATGACTGAGCGACTGAGCATAGCACATTTTCAAGATATTTATGCCTTTGGATCTCTTGTAGATAACATATAGATTCATATACCTCACGAAATTTGGCAAGTTTTTGGCCATTATTTGTTCATATATTCTTTCTTCCCTTTTCTTCTCCTTCTTGGACTCACATGATGTGCATGTTGTTCTGTTCATAGTGTTCCACAGATCTTTTAGGTTTTATTCACTTTGTTACACTGATGCAAAACTGCCATTTTATTTGTTTTTTCTTCATTTTTATTGGAGTACAGTTGATTTATAATGTTGCTTTACTTTCTGTTGAACAGAAAAGTGAATAGTTTTACATATACACATATCCACTATTTTTTAGGTTCCTTTTTCCATGTAGATCATTACAGATTATTGAGTAGCATTCCCTGTGCTATACAGTAGGTCCATATGGGCATATTTAAGATAGTTGTTTTAAAGTCTTTTTCTAGTAGGTGTAATGTCTTGACTTCCTCAAGTATGGTTTCTGTCACTCTATTTTGTTTCTCTGAATGAGTCATACTTTCCCACTTCTTTGTATGCTTTTTGATATGTTTTATTGTTGGAAATGGGAAATTTGAATATTATAATATGATAACTCTTAAAATCAGACTTTCTCCTTTCCCTAGGATTTGCTTTCTGTTGTCATCATTGTTGAGGGATGCACTAGTTATTTTGTTTAATGACTTTCTCAAACTATTTTTGTATACTATATTCATTGTTTGTGGTCAGTGAAGTCTCTTCCTTAGTATGTGCTCAGGTAATATTTTAACAGATTTTCTTGAATGCCAGGAGCTAAAACAACAACAACAACAAAGAAAAAAAAAAACAAAAAAAATCCCTAAAACACAAAATACTTTTTCTATTCCTTATGGGTTTGCTCTGTGTGAGGACATTCCTCCCACAATTGGCCAGGCTTGAACTGAGCTGGAGGATTAGCTTTAGTTGAAAACTGTATCTTCTTCAGCTTTTACTGAGCATTCACATGGCTTTCTAAATTTCCCTATATATACAGATCCTTTTGAGTGTACTAATTTCCCCAAGAAACTCAAGTTTTGTCTCCTGGGCCTTAGGTGGACTATTTTATGTTTTGTCATCAAGCATCTGTGGACTGTTATTTCAGCTTGTAGCACTTTTGAGCAAATCCTACCACTTTTCTAGCCTAAATTCTTAGTTATTTGAAACAGTTAATTGCCTTACCTTTGTCCTTCAGGTATCCTCCAAATGAGTTAGAATACACATATACAATAATTTGTGAACAAGGCCTAGTCTTCTCCCTTTGGATCCAGGTATCAGGATCCCACACCAGGAAATCAGATTTCTATCTTTAATAGAAAAACTGCCACCATGCTGGAAAGTAGTGGCTCAAGGGCTAGTATAAATTCCATAAAATTTTTCTGTTGTTTCAGATTTTTTTTTTCCAGATTCAGTGTTTACTTGATTGCTCTAAACCTTTGACTGTTTTCTAGAGTTCTGAAAACTTCTGGTGATTTTGTGATGTTTGTTTGGTGAAATGAAAGCTTGGAGCTGCCTACTATGCAATTTTACTAATGTAGTCCTTTTTCAATCTCAAACTTTTCCATATATGGTCAGTAAGATCCCTTTCAAACTGGCCCGTGAGTTCTTTCAACATGACTCTAATAATTTTTCATAACATATATATTGTCTTATATGATAAAATATGGCTGACCTAGACTCAGTTATTTCTCTAAGATGCCCTAGTTTCTTTTGATAGAACACAGTATTTCAAGTCACAAGTTGTATGTTAGACAACTTGCTACTATTTGTTTTGGCCAGTGTTTCTATGCCTTTGCCTTGTGTAGAGCTGGTGAAGATAGATAGATAGAAAGAAGGAAAGGAGGGGGAGAGAGGAAATGGGGAAGGGAAGAAAGGAAACCTTAGGAGTTCATATGTATATTTCTTATTTCATCCAGTTCAGGGCTACAAAGTTTTTACTTAACCTCTTCTGCTTATCTCCTTTCTTGTATTCTACATACAGTGTCTGTTGCTATTCTCAATTTACTCTGCTGTATTTCCTATAAACACTTTTAAACTATGTTGAGGCTCTTTTGTTCTGAGGTCCATGAGATGCCCTGTTGCTTCCCTCTACTCTGTTCTCCACATTCCCTGATACCATGCCAGTTTTGCATGTTGATATCTCTCCTGCTCATTTGCTGGTATTTTGAGATTGTGAGGGTACCTAATTTTGTTGTAAACATTGCTCCTGAATTTTTTATTGTGATATCTTGTTGTTCTGTATGTTTTTTTTATTATTATTATTTTCAAATTCAGGGAGATTCAAGAAGAATGCTGCTGTTTCCACTAACTCCCCCAAATTCTTTCCTGTTATTACCATTTCAGATGTGGGGAAACTGATGCACAGATTAAGTGACTTTGTTAATGTTACAGAGTAATTAGCAAAGCCTGAATTAAGCCCATGTAATTTTTTTTAATTTTTATTTTTACTTTATTTTGCTTTACAATACTGTATTGGTTTTGCCATACATTGACATGAATCAGCCACGGGTGTACATGAGTTCCCAATCCTGAACCCCCCTCCCACCTTCCACCCCATTAACCTCTACTCCATGCTGTCAAATCAAGAAAATACATGTTTATCATTACCTGGAGAGATGACGTATTTTTACCTGTTCCATGATTCTTGCCTGGTACTTACTATATATAAGGGGACTTCTGTTTCTCTTTTGTGTAGCTAGGGGGATATGGAGAGTTATTTTGGAGAGAATATTTTCAGTTTATCTTCAAATCGTACACACTCCTTCCCAAGAATTTTCTTTTAATCAGAAGGCAGAATAGATGTACTGAGAAGACAATTCAGGCTTACCTCAATCTCTCTCTCTCTCCTCTCTTTTGGATCCCTTGTACTCAGACAAGGTGAACTTCATATGTGCTTGCAATCTTTATGGGGTAAACAGATCAGTTCTAGTGACTCCCAACTACTACTCTACTTTTTTTTTTTTTTTTTTACGATTTATTCACTTAGGTTAGTAAGTCATTCCTGCCCTTTAGTGGAGTTCACTATCTTAAAATTAGGAGTGTTGAAGGGGTAGGAAGTCCAAGTTTAGCTTTTGAATCAAATTCATTTTTCAAATCTAGATTTACCATGGATAAAGCTGCTTATTTGGCTTCCACCATTCTCAATCCAGAAGTGATAAATATTTTTCACCTGAAATGTAACCATTACCAAATACAGCATCATAGAGTCTTAGTTGTTGAGACAATCTTCACTCTTGTTCAACCATTTTTTTTGATAATCCAGTGCCTGTACACCAAACTCATAACTATCTAACCTCTCGTGAGCACCCCTGATTATATGGCTCTATCTTGGATCAAAAAGTCTAGCTTTTACTTGCCAAGTACTTATTTATATGATGGTTAAGAACCTGAACATTGTATCAGACACGTTCGGAACTTTGGACAAGGTATTAACCTTGTGCCTTTATCATGAAAATGACGCTAATATTAGCTTCCTAATAGCATTCTTGTGAGGTTTAAATTAAATCATGGATGAAAATCTCATAGTAGTTTTCAAAGTAAATATTCAAAAAATGCTGATTCTCTTCATTCTTGGGCTTCCCTGGTGGCTCAGTGAGTAAAGAATCTTCCTGCTATGCAGGAGACCGGGGTTCGATCCCTTCATTCTTACCAGGCACTTTCGCTTGGTTGGTTTACCTAATACACAACTCTGTAGGTTAGGTATTAATCTTCCTGTGGACCAGGATCTATCAGCATTATCTAGGAGCATATTAAAAATGCAGACTCTTAGGCCCCACTCATACCTACTGTAGTAGAATCTGCATGTTAAGAAGATCCCCAGGTGATTCTTATGTTCATTAAACTGTGAGAAGCACTGCTCTAATTGACCATGATGTGCTGCCTCACTCTTTAAGGAGATACCAATCTTAAAAAGAATAAACTGAACTTGTATAAAGTGAAGGGGCCAGAGGCTGATGAAAATATGTAACACCTGAAGAAAGCTTGTAGCCAAGATATAAACTAGGATGAATCTGAAATCAAAAGGCAACATCAAAGAGAGTAGTGTAGGCTTCCTTTCTGAAAGTGGTGATGGCATCGCATGGACACACAGAGGTAGAATCAACAGCAGCTCCAGGGTCAAGCTAGATTAGGACACAGGTGGAGTAAGGAAATCAATACATCAAGTTACCAGAGCAACTGAGGGTTCTGTTGCCTTGAGGGGCACCTGGATATCTCAGCTGGAAATTGACTGCCTCAGTGGATCGCTCTCAGGAGCTCCAGTACAATGCATATACTATTCTGTGCTTGTATATTCATTTCCTTCTCACTGTGAGCATGGAACTTATCACCAGGCAACAGAGGAGAGAAGAAGAAGGACGTCTGATAAAGTACAAACCCCCAAGACCAAAATGTAGAGAGCTTAATCCTAATAGATGGTTCGCTGGTACCCTGGCTTTTCATTTTTAGGTGGCAGAAAACAAAAGTTATATAAATGTAAATTGCTTGAAATAAATGGGCCATCACTCAAGGCTTGAAAATCTTTGTTAAACAGAAATTTCCATCACAATATTATTCAAGTTATGGCTGTAATGGCTAAACTTTATGGTGATGGGCAGCAGTGATGTATGAAGTATATGGGCAGCTATGATTAAATCACAGTAGGCTGTGGTCTTGTAGTCTGTACCTGTATATGTTTGCTACAGTCCAGCCTTCCGTGTAGCCCAAGCAGTCAGTTGTGAATATGGTGAGGTTGTGGCTGTGCTTGAAAGGACCCTTTTACCAAAAGATGTTTCCCCCCAACCCTTGATCTGCTTGCTAATGGCACAGTTGTTTAGCTAGAGATAAAACTGCTTGTTCCTCAATTAGAAAAATGCTATGAAATGATTTTTTTTTTTTAAAAAAAAAGGAAGAAAAGAAAAAGTATGGGAGGAGAAAGTCAAAGAGAGCACAATGTGGGCATTCAATGCTGGGTTAAGTGTTAACAGCTAAGTTGGAAATAAGAGGGACAAAGGTGTTCATGTTAACCTATGAGTAATCAAGCATTGGGCATCCACTGAACTAAGATCTATAGTACAGATGTTTTCCAGCTTCCAAATACAAGTTGCCCTATGTACAAACTCAACCTGGCACACAATATATGTTCCAACACTCTAAGCAATGTCTGACTTCCCAGGCCAGTCCGCAGAGCTGATTTGATTGCTAAAGCAATAAAACTAATAGCATGAGCTTGAGAGCTGAAATCCAAGGGCACTGGACCATTGATACTAGAGGAGAGGAAGGCAAGGGAAAGGAATAAGCAGAAAAGGAGAGAGTATAGGAAAGGAAAAAAAAGATGACTAAAAGTGAGGAGAGACAGAGTGACTGTCAGAGAGACATGACTAAAAGTGACAAGAGCCCCCTAAGACTTTGCCCATGAAAACTATGACCTCCCTCCCTTTTTGTCTATTCTCTACCTTCTTCTTGAATTGATAGAGCAAACTGTAGGTGAAATCATGGTCTCTGTTACTTCTAAGTTGTGTTTTATTATTATTGTAATAAAATTCTAGAGCTTTCATTGTCCAGTGTGATTTGTACTCTACCTGTATATTGAACCTAATGTTCTATTTATTTCATCCTTGCTTAGGAATCTAGTTTTGTTTCAAGTCTTTGAAGATGCCAGATTCCTATCCTAGGCAAAAATAGAAATAGGAGAAAAAGCGTTTCACATAAACTGCTCTCTACTTACTCTTCAGGTCTTAAGTGTTCTTTATCAGTGTTGCTGTTACTGTAACACTATCCCCACCCCTCCAGTCTAGATTTGGACTCTTAGAGCATCCTATAGTTTTCCTTTGTGGTACTTATCAAAATTATAAATTCTTGTGAGCTTATCTTTAATTATTTTTCTCACTAAACTGTAGGCCCCGTGAGAATAGAAAACAAGCTCTGATTATTCATGCTACATTCTCAACATCCAGTTTAGTATCTTGCTCAAAACTTTGAATGAACGGAATGAGAATAGGGACTGGAGAAGAGGTATTTACTTTCTATTTGCTATGAATGAGTCAGGAAGTTTGTAGTAAAAATATAAAAATGAATAGGCCCTAGGTAACTGTCATGCTCTAAAAAACCATTTCTCCTGAGGTCCTAAATGTCTTCATGCTAACTTAAACTCTGCTAAATTTGCCGTCTTCTCAGTTCAGCCCTACCACTTTTAAGTGTTCTGTATGCTGAAATTTTATCCCACTCTTTTTTTTTTCCCATTTGCTGAAATCCAAAATTCCCTAAAGAACTCACATTAGTTTTCATAGGGTACTTTTCCTCTGAGTTCTCCTGTGAATTTGGAGAGAAAACAATAAGGAGGGGTAGTGGGGAACAGACAGGGGCATTTATCTGTATGGGTTGATTTTGTGTTCATTGTAGTTTCCAAGTCAACTCTAAGTCAACCAATACACCAGGGTTTACAATTTTTTTTCTGTAAAGAACAAGGTAGTAAATATTTTCAGCTTTGTAGGCTACATGTTATCTAGAACAGCTATTCAATTCTGAAGCTCTATTACTTTGGCCACCTGATGCAAAGAGCCAACTAATTAGAAAATACCCTGATGCCAGGAAAGATTGAAGGCATGAGGAGAAGGATATGACAGAGAATGTGATGGTTCAGTCACATCACCGACTCAATGGACATGAGTTTGAGCAAACTCCAAGGGATGGTGAAAGGCAGTGAAGCCTGGCATGCCACAGCCCATGAGGTCACAGAGTTGGACACGACTGAGTGAAGAGCATCAACAACAATGGCAAAGTAGAATGTAGAACAGAATGTGCTGTGCTCACTCGTGTCCAGCTCTTTGCAGCTCCGTGGACTGTAGCCCACCAGCTCCTCTGTCCGTGGAATTTTCCAGGGAAGGCTATTGGAGTGTGTTGCCAGTTCCTCTTCCAGGGAATCTTCCCAACCCAGGGATCGAACCTGCATCCCTTGCATCTCCTATATTTGCAGGCAGATTCTTTACCACTAGACATACCTAAATAAATAAGTGTGGCTGTGTTCCAATACAACTTTATTTGCAAAAATAAACAGCAGTCTGGATTTGGTCCATATGCCATGGTTTATTTATTCCTGCATCTAGAGAGCTATTGCCTAGAGGCAGGGTGTCTTACCTTATCACCTCGTATCTGTTTTAGAAATTCCACAGATTAGAAAGTATCCCCTAAGTAAGAATTCTTTAGTGCATGGTTCTCCAACCCCCAGTTGGTCCACTGCCTGTTAGGAACTGGGCTGCTCACCTCCTGCGTGGCAGGTGAGTGAAGCTTCGTCAGCTGTTCCCCATCTCTTGCATTACTGCCTGAACCATCCCCCAACCCCTGCCCAGTCCTTGGAAAAATTGTCTCCCACAAAACCAGTCCCTGGTGCCAAAATTTTGGGGACCACTGCCTTGGTGGAAGGGTCATAGGTCACAGGTTAATTAGAACACAGGTGTCAGGCCTTCCCTTCTGGCAACAGTATTATAGATGAGTAGTGTGTGAGTTGGAGACGGCAATGGCAACCCACTCCAGTACTCTTGCCTGGAAAATCCCACGGACGGAGGAGCCTGGCTGGCTGCAGTACATGGGGTCGCTAAGAGTCGGACATGACTGAGCAACTTCCCTTTCACTTTTCACTTTCATGCATTTTAGAAGGAAATGGCAACCCACTCCAGTGTTCTTGCCTGGAGAATCCCAAGGATGGCAGAGCCTGGTGGGCTGCCATCTATGGGGTTTCACAGAGTTGGACACAACTGAAGCGACTTACCAGCAGCAGCAGCAGCAGTGTGTGAGTGGGAGGAATCGTTTCTCTGTATCATTTCAAACCCTGACCTTTCTACAACTAGTGTAATTATAGCTAACATGATACTCCATTAATATAGTAAGGGATTTGATCCTTTTTTTTTTTTTTTCTTGAACTGGATTTCTAGAGTCAGGCAGTACTTTGAAACCCCTCTGGCACATCACAAGCTTGAGGACAAATATATGCAATTCGCTACTGCATTTCTCTCCTAGAGGAGAGGAAAGGATATGGAATTGTTTGTTGTGGGTGAAGTTCTATGAGAAATGAAAGCACATACTAAGGAAGGTTACAGAAGATGAAACAGTTCAGAAGAAGCTAGTGAGATTATCTGGGGCCATGTGACATAAGTTGACATAATTGAATCTCTATATTACTCTCAGCTCTGAACCAGATAGTGCCCCTTCAAAATAGGCACTAGATGCCCCAGGAGGCATTGTCCATGATGAAAACACTGTCTTCTCTCCTTTGCTAGGTACTGTAGTATCTTCTAATGCAGGGGTCCTCAACCTCTGGGATCTAAGGCCAGTTCATCTGAGGTGATGTAATAATAACATGATTTCCCTCATGGCTCAGATGGTGAAGAATCTACCTGAAATGCAGGAGACAAAGGTTCGAGTAGAAATAAAGTGCACAATAAATATAATGCATTTGAATCATCCTGAAACCATCCCTACCCCCTGCCTTATTGCCATTCTGTGAAAAATCATCTTCCATGAAACTGGTCCTTGGTGCCAAAAAGGTTAAGGACTGCTGTATTAATAATGGATTGTTTGGGGGCAAAACCAAGAAAATGAATTTCAACTTCCTAATTGGGTATCTATGTCCTAGTTGGATGAAGAACACTGGGCATTCTAACTTTGAGTGGCAAAAATCAGGTTGGGATATGTATGGTCTGCTTCTAGTCACATGTATCACAGTGCTTAACAAAGGAGACTTTGAAATCAGAGTCTAGGTTCAAATCTTGGTTTATGCCATTTAGTGTGTGACTTTAGACATGTTACCTAAGCTTTCTGGACCTCAGTCTCTAAAACTCTGAGATGAGGTGATGCATGGGAAGTGCTTAAATCCCTACCTGACATATAGCTGTTGCCAAAATGAATGTGAGAGTATGTAGAATATTGAACAGCTAGCAGTTTGGGAATGAGACAAAACCGAGTTTAAATACTGATTTAAAGATTTATTAGCTAACCTATACATTAGTTTAGCTAATCCCAGTGAAGTTCAGTTTCTCTGTCTGTAAAATTGGAATAATTTCACAATTATATGAATAATAGTTGTTGTGAAGATTCAGCCTTACTAAATGTGAATTCTCTCCTCAACATTTTCTGGACCTCAAAATTATTTTAACAGTAGAGTATATTTTGTCTCTATATTCTGAGTTCTCCATACCATCCTGCATATATTGTAATGCCTCCTTTTCCCTCTTGAGAGCTAGGCTGGTGATGTAGAGGGCAATCATTGTGAATGAACAGAGCTATAGAATGTAGCTATTATGACTTAAGCCTGACGCAGTATCTTGGAGACTGTAAAAAGGAATACACAGTCCTACATCCCTCATGCCCAGCACAGGAGACATTCTCCTTTTCCAAATCTGTACAACTGTTGGCAGGATATTCTTCTAGATTTTCCCAATACCCTATTATACTTTTTTTCCCGCCATACTGAATTAGAGTATCACCTTACAAGAAATCATTTTCTCCAGCACGGCCTGGTTGGACTTCTACTCTAAGCATTTCTGAACACATAAGAAAATATTTCTACAGATGACCCCTTAATACCCAGAGAGCTTTCTGAATCATCAAAGAAAGATAAACTGAAATGAACTGAAAGATAATTTGAGCACATGGATTTTGAGTTCTTAATCTGTGTTAAGTGACTTGAGTTGTACTCAGATTTTGTAAATATTGCTAAACCTTCTGTATTTGCATGACAACTGTACAGAATATTCAGTTAACGGAAGCAGTCCATTCCTGTTGGACTGCTGGAAGACCAAGAATGGCCTGAGTTAGATTGTTATACTGTAACAATCTGTTACTAAATAATATTGGGCTTGATAGCAACCTGCTGTTGCAATATATACTGAACAGAAGAATGCTTTCCCTGGAACAGAAGGTGGACCACTTTTACATGTGCTATTAAAGGGATATATTACTCAGTGGCTTTTAATATCTCTTTGAATTAAATTTAGGTTTTTAAATATTCTACTGAAGCTTGCCTTATAAAGGAAGCTTGCTACATAAATATACATTCATCTCTTGTGTATTGACCCATAGCCAAAAATCTTTGCTCTCCACACCATTATCTGATCTCATCGTATTTCTCCAACTTAATTCCCCATGGCTACACATCAAAGAAGCTAGATTTCATTAAAGTTCATGGACTCTAACATGTCATGTTCATACCTCTTTTTACTCATATTGCTCTTTCTACCTGCAATATCCTTTATTCTTTTTCCCTCTGGCCAGCCAAATCTCAGTAATCATTTAAGGCCCATTTCAAGATGCCTCCTCCAAGAAGCCTTCCATTTAAAAAAAATAACTTTTAGACATATTATTCCTTCTGTATGGAACATACCCTTCTTCTCTGATTCCCAGGTCTTATCATACACTTTTCTACCTCAAGATGGCCTTCCCTGCCATAGCTGACAACATCAGGTGGTATTTTTTTTTAATTGAAGGATAATTGCTTTACAGAATTTTGCTGTTTTCTGTCAAATCTCAACATGAATCAGCCATAGGTATACATATGAACCCTCCCTTTTGAACCTCCCTCCTGTCTCCCTCCCATCCCACCCCTCTAGGTTGATACAGAGCCCCTGTTTGAGTTTCCTAAGCCATACAGCAAATTCCCATTGGCTATCTATTTTACATATGGTAATGTAAGTTTCCATGTTACTCTTTTCATACATCTCACCCTCTCCTCCCCTCTCCCCATGTCCATAAGTCTATTCTCTATGTCTGTTTCTCCATTGTTGCCCTGTAAATAAATTATTCAGTACCATTTTTCTAGATTCCATATATATGTGTTAGAATATGATATTTATCTTTCTCTTTCTGACTCACTTCACTCTGTATAATAGATTCTAGGTTCATCCACCTTATCAGAACTGACTCAAATGCATTCCTTTTTATGGCCGAGTAATATTCCATTGTGTATATGTACAATTTTATCCATTCATCTGTCCATGGACATCTAGGTTGCTTCCATGTTTTAGCTATTGTAAATAGTGCTGTAATGAAAAATGGGATACATGTATCTCTTTCAATTTTGGTTTCCTCAGAGTATATGCCCAGGAGTGGAATTGCTGGGTCATATGGTGGTTTTATTCCTAGTTTTTTAAGGAATTTCTATACCATCTTCTATAGTGGCTATATCAATTTCCATTCCCACCAACAGTGCAAGAGTGTTCCCTTTTCTCCACACCCTCTCCAGCATTTATTGTTTGTAGACTTTTTGATGATGGCTATTCTGATTGGTGTGGCGTGATACCTCATTGTAGTTTTGATTTGCATTTCTCGAATAATGAGTGATGTTGAGCATCTTTTCATGTGTTTGTTAACCATCCGTATGTCTCCTTTGTAGAAATATCTGTTTAGGTCTTTTTCCAAGACCTGTTTGTTTGTTTTCCTGGCATTGAATTGTATGAGCTGCTTGTATATTTGGAAAATTAACCCTTTGTCAGTTGTTTCATTTGCTATTATTTTCTACCATTCTGAGGGTTGTCTTTTCACCTTGCTTATAGTTTCCTTTCCTATGCAAAAGCTTTTAAGTTTAATCAGGTCCCACTCGTTTACTTTGTTTTTATTTCCATTACTCTAGGAGGTGGGTCATAGAGGATCTTGCTTTGATTTATGTCATTGAGTGTTTTTCTTAAAGTAGGACTATGGTTTATTTATAAGTGTAGTCTTTAATATATGGACATGTGTGGATTTCCCTGGATATCATTTTGTTATTAAATTCTAGTTCAATTTCAGTGTGGTCAATGAACATTTTCAGTATGATTTTAATCACTTCAGCATTTGCTGAGACTTGTTTTATGGCCCAGTATATGGTGTATTTTGATAAATGTTCCATGTGCACTTGGAAATAATGTGTATGCTGCAGTTTTGCTATAATGTACAGGGTTCATGGAACAACAGACTGGTTCCAAATAGGAAAAGGAGTACGTCAAGGCTGTATATTGTCACCCTGCTTATTTAACTTCTATGCAGAGCACATCATGAGAAACACTGGGCTGGAAGAAACACAAGCTGGAATCAAGATTGCCAGGAGAAATATCAATAACCTCAGATATGCAGATGACACCACACATATGGCAGAAAGTGAAGAAGAACTAAAGAGCCTCTTGATGAAAGTGAAAGTGGAGAGTGAAAAAGTTGGCTTAAAGCTCAACATTCAGAAAACTAAGATCATGGCATCCAGTCCCATCACTTCATAGGAAATAGATGGGGAAACAGTGGAAACAGTGTCAGATTTTATTTTTCTGGGCTCCAAAATCGCTGCAGATGGTGATTGCAGCCATGAAATTAAAAGATGCTTACTCCTTGGAAGGAAAGTTATGACCAACCTAGACAGTGTATTAAAAAGCAGTGACATTACTTTGCCAGCAAAGGTACGTTTAGTCAAGGCTGTGATTTTTCCAGTGGTCATGTATGGATGTGAGAGTTGAACTATAAAGAAAGCTGAGTGCTGAAGAATTGATGCTTTTGAACTGTGGTGTTGGAGAAGACTCTTGAGAGTCTCTTGGACTGCAAGGAGATCCAATCAGTCTATTCTAAAGGAGATCAGTCCTAGGTGTTCATTGGAAGGACTGATGTTGAAGCTGAAACTCCAATACTCTGGCCACCTGATGCGAAGAGCTGACTCATTTGAAAAGACCCTGATGCTGGGAAAGATTGAAGACAGGAGGAAAAGGGGATGACAGAGGATGAGATGGTTGGATGGCATCACCAACTCAATGGACATGGGTTTGGGTGGACTCTGGGAGTTGGGATGGACAGGGTGGCTTGGTGTGCTGTGATTCATGGGATCACAAAGAGTCGGACATGACTGAGTGACTGAACTGAACTGAACAGTGTTCTATAAATATCAATTAGGCCACTCTTGTTAACTATGGTAGCAAATGCTGTCAGTGCCTCACTCACGTCCTTAGAACACTAGTGTGCTCTGGCTGATTGCAAATTGCCCACAACTTACAACTTTATGACTGAAAGCAGAAAGGTGGAAGGCCATGCTGACCCTGTGTACACTATGGACCAGAGGTGCTTGAGAATTTATTCCTCTAGAGACTGGCCCTGTAATCGATGACTCTTGGGAGTGGGTGTATGTGTATAAATATTCTAATCTATTACTCCTTAGTTGGGATAATACTGAGGAAGTGTTTGTTTCTTTGGTTTAACTTTGTCTGAAAGATGACAGACAAGAATAAGTTCCAGTGCCCACAGCAGCGCATAGCAATAGCTGAATTTTCTTTCCATTAACAATTCCCCAGTCTACTACCAGTATTCCCTGGGCTTCCCAAAGCAATAACTAGCATTTAAATCCTTGTCTCCAAATGTGTTTCTGGGAAAACTCAAATTAAGACAGTTTATTTACATCTGCCAGATCATCAGTATTTTTTATTCATTTGTTTTATTTTTTTAGTGAGACAGGTGTTTTAATGTCGCCTGATTTGTTTGCAGGTCTGTATATTGTTTCTCTTCTGAAAATGTGTGCTTTACATATTTTAACCTATATTATTGGGTGCATGTACCTTCCTGTTTCCCTGATAGCTTAGCTGGTAAAGAATTCCTCTGCAATGCAGGAGACCTGGGTTCGATCCCTAGGTTGGGAAGATCTCCTAGAGAAGGGAAAAGCTACCTACTCCAGTATTCTGGCCTGGAGAATTCCATGGACTATGCAGTCGTGTCTGCAAAGAGTCAGACATGACTGAGTGACTTTCACTTTTCATCTGCCTGTTGAGTTGACATTTTATCATTGTTAAATTTGTCCTTTGTATTCTACCCTATTCTTTTTTTTTAAAAAAATTATTGAAGTATAATTGATTTATAATGTGCTAATTTCTACTGTATAACAAAGTGATTCAGTTGCACATATATATTCATATTCTTTTCCATTATTTTTTATCACAGTATATTGAATAGAGTTCTCTGTGCTATACATTAGGACCTTGTTGATTGTCTATTCTATATATATAATAGTTTGCATCTGCTAATCCCAAACTTCCAAACCATTCCTCCCCCACACCATTCCCTCTTGACAACCACACGTCTGTTCTCTATGTTTGTGAGTCTTTTTCCGTTTTGTAGATAAATTCATTTCTATCATAACTTATGATAGAATGTTTTATGTTTCTGTATATTTAAGGTGTGTCTCTGGTAAGCATGTATTTGAGTTTTATTTTCATTTTTAGACTGACAGTATGTTTCTTTTATTTGGAGTCTTTAGTCATTTATATTTAAAAAGTAATTACCGATGTCTCTGAGTTTATCTGAAAAATTCCACATATAAGTGATATCATATGGTATTTGTCTTTGTCTTTCTGATTTATTTCACTTAGTATGATAATCTCAAGGTTACTTAAAATCTCTAGGTCCATCCATGTTGTTGCAAATGGCATGATTTCATTCTTTTGTATGATGAGTAGTTTTCCATTGTGTTTGTATTATATCATTTCTTCCTTATCCATTCATCTTTCAGTGGACATGGAGATTGTTTCCATGCCCTGACTATTGTAAATACTGCTGCTATGAACATAGGGGTGCAAATATCTTTTCAAATTATGGTTTTGTATGGATATATGCCCAGAAATAAGATTGCTGGATCTTATGGTAACACTATGTTCAGTATTTTTTAAGGAATCTTTATACTGTTTTCTATAATAGTTGGACCAATTTACATTCCTACCAACAGTGTACAAGGATTCCCTTTTCTTCATACCCCTCCATCACTTGTTATCTGTAGATTTTGTAATGATGGCTGTTCTGATTGGTGTCCTTTCATTTTCTTAATTTAGCTTCATTTGGGTTAGTTGTATGCATGGTGTATTTTTTTTTCACTCTACATTCATGTTTTATGTTTCTGTACACTTAAGGTGTGTCTCTGGTAACTAATAAATTGAGTTTTATTTTCATTTTTAGACTAACAATATGTGTCTTTTATTTGGAGTCTGTGGTCATTTATATATAAAGTAGTTAGTGATGTCTCTGAGTTTATATGAACCATTTTGCTATATACTTTCTTTTTGGCCTATTTTGGCGGTTTCTTTCTCCTGTTTTGGATTCTTTTGAATTAATCAAATATATATTTTTTAATCCTATTTTTCCTTTGTTGCCCTGTTAATAATAAATATTTCATGTTGTTTAATGGTTACCCTAGAGATTACAGCATGCATCCTTATCTCATTAAAATGCAATCAAAATAAATGCTTTTATTACTTTCCAAACATGCAAGGAACTTTCTAATATTTTACCTCTATTCACACTTCTTTTACATTTTTATGTGATTTGCTGCCAAAAGTTTTAATTCTGCAAATATTAAAGCCACACAATTTAGCACTATTATTGCTTTAAAAAGTCAATATTCATTTAAATTTATCCTTTCAGGAGTTCATCATTCTTTTCCACATTACTGTACTTCTACCTTAGATCATTTCCCTCTCATAAACATTTCTTTTTAGTATATTTAAGGGAAAATTTGATAGTAATTCATTTTAGCTTTTGTTTGTTTGAATATGTTTTATTTTGTCTGTATGTGTAGAGATATTTTCATTATAAATTGTAATGTGAGTTTGCATTATTTGCTTTCAGTCCATTAAAGAACTCCTATTTTATTCTTTCTTTAGAAAAATTAGCTATTAGTCTAATGGTGCTGTTTGAAAAGTAATGGAACTCTAAATTCCTTTGGCTGATTTTTCATATTATCTTGTCTTTGATTTTTAGAAGCTTTACCATGATATTCTTTGTGTGGAGACACACACACACACACACACACACACACACACTGCTTGGGATTCATAGATATTCTCTTATCTATAGTTGATGGTATTTATCATTTTTGGAAAACTATTGGCTGATATTGCTCCAAATATTCTTCTGATCCATTTTCTCTCTTCTCTTTTTCTTAGATTCCATTTACCTGTACAATAGATTTTTTACATTTTTCTTTTTCTCCTTGTGCTTCATTCTGTACATTTTCTGCTGACCTACCTTCAAGTTTACTATTCATCCATTCTACTTGGAATGATTTGCTGTTAAACTTGTCTATCAAATTACTAATTTAGATTACTTAAAATTTTTAAGTGTTATTTCATTTTGCATTTTACTTCTAAGATTTCCATTTATTATTTTTATTTATTTCTGTGAAATTTTCCTTTTTTTTTTCTATTTTCTTGAAGATATTCATTGTAGTTCTTTATAAGTTTGTGTCTGGATCACCATTGGATCTGTTTCTATTGACTGCCTTTTCTCTTGGATTTAAGCCAGTTTGTCCTGTTTCATTCTGTACCTGTTAATTTTATATTGAATAATAGATATTGCACAAGAAAAATTTAGAGGTTCTAAGTCTCATTATTTTCCTTTAGAGAGGATATATTATTCTTCTTACAGGAGCATAGAGATGGTCAAATTGCCTTGCTCCTACTCCAACTGGTGTATTTGCATTTTGTCCTTTTTCTAGGATACATCTCTTTCAGAGTCTTACCAGAAGACTTTGCTCATTTACCAGGTGATTCTTCCTTTGTAGGTTCTAACCTTGATTTTTTTTTGTCTCCTTAGTGCCATGACACTGCTGGAATCTCTTCTTAGCCTTTTCACCTCCTACAGCTTCTTTTAGTTTGGATTCTCAGAACCATTCTCCATACAAGTAAAGCTTGAAACTTAAAAAACTACTTCAAGGGAAAACTGAGTGTAGAATGTTAGACTCACTTTAGCATGGTTCCCTTTTCTATGAAATATTGGCCCTTAGATTATGGCCTTTTGGGGAGCCCTAAATGCTAACTTGTTCTCTATGCCCAGTGAGACTGCTACAAGCTCAGGGAATCTGTTTTCTGCTAGCCTTTGTGCTCCTTGCAAGACTTGTAAAATGCCTTAAAAGAGAAAAGAGACAGAGTTTTAAGGTTTACTTCAGTGTGCTTTCATTCTCTCTTGACCTTGATACATCAAGTCTGGTCAGTACACTCTGATACTATTGAACAGCTCTGTTTGCGTGTGTGTGTGTGTGTGTGTGTTCAGTCAATTTGGTGCCCTGTGACAAACTAGAGGGGTTCTTTTATTTAATTAAAAATATTTTCAATTTCTTGGTCATGCCATATGGCATATGGGATCTTAGTTCCCAGATTAGGGATTGAACGCATAATCCCTTCAGTGGTAGCATGGAGTCCTAACCACTGGACTCTCAGGGAGGTCCCATGTGATTCTTAAGTTTTAGTTTCTAGCTCTGTGACAAATTTGATTTTCTTGAAATTCTTCAACTGGAACAGAATTATTCTATAGCCCTTGTCTGATAACTTAAACATATGGCTCTCTTGTTTGTCTATTTGTAGTATGTATTTTTTCATTAACTTCTCAAATTCTTTATTTGTACAAGGTTGGTTATATTTTATCAAAAGCCAAAGAATTTTGTATAATATTTTAGATTAACTTGATGTGTTCTTCCTCCAGAGATGATTTAATTTTCATTCTGAGAAATAGTTGGGTGAAAGCACTAGCAATCCCAGATTTCCATAATCCATAGAAGTTTGAATGTACTTTTAGTGATTTGCTTATCCATGTAGTGTAGTAGTGAAACACAAAGAGCTTCAAATTCTCAACTGAAAACCTTATATGTTTAACATGAATCTTCTTTTATTACTCTTGAACTACAATTTTTTTAATAGTATAAAAATTGGACTTCCCTTGTAGCTCAGTCAGTAAAGAATCTGCCTGCAGTGCAGGAGACCTGGGTTCAATCCCTGGGTTGGGAAGATCCCCTGGAGAAGGAAATGGTGAACTACACCAGTATCCTTGCCTGGAAAATCTTATGGACAGAGAAGCCTGGGGGGCAGCAGCCCATGGGGTCACAAAGACTTGGGCACAACTGAGCGACTAACACTTAGTATAAAATAATTATATATATATATATACACACATACATATACATGATACACAGAATATAAACTCATTGTGCTCAATTTATATTACATTATACTAGTTTAAATAAAAATTTTACATTTATGTTCTATGCAGATATTTTTGGTGTCCTAAGTAGATGGATTGATCTGAAAGTAACTAGTCTGCTGCCATCAGAAGCATAAGTCTACCAAAGACAAATGAAATAAAAGCTGGAGAGAGGTTGCATCAGAAAGTTCAGTCACTCAGTCATGTCCAACTCTTTGTGACCCCATGGACTGCAGCATGCCAGGCCTCCCTGTCCATCACCAACACCTGGAGTTTACTCTAACTCATGTCCATTGAGTCAGTCATGCCATCCAACCATCTCATCCTCTGTCGTCCACTTCTCCTGCCTTCAGTCTTTCCCAGCATCAGGGTCTTTTCAAATGAGTCAGTTCTTTACATCAGGTGGCCAAAATATTGAAGCTTCAGCATCAGTCCTTCCAGTGAATATTCAGGACTGATTTCCTTTAGGATGGAATAGTTGGATCTCCTTGCAGTCCAAGGGACTCTCAAGAGTCTTCTCCAACATTGCAGTTCAAAAGCATCAGTTCTTCTGTGCTCAGCTTTCTTTATAGTCCAACTCTCACATCCATACATGACCACTGGAAAAACCATAGCCTCGACTAGATGGACCTTTGTTGTCAAAGTAATGGCTCTGTTTTTTAATATGCTATCTAGGTTGGTCATAACTTTTCTTCTAAGGAGTAAGGATCTTTTAATTTCATGGCTGTAGTCACCATCTGCAGTGATTTTGGAGCCCCCCCAAATAAAGTCTGTCACTGTTTCCCCATCTATTTGCCATGAAGTGATGGGACTGGATGCCATGATCTTAGTTTTCTGAATTTTAAGCCAACTTTTTCACTCTCCTCTTTCAGTTGCATCAAGAGGTTCTTTAGTTCACTTTCTGCCATAAGGATGGTGTCATCTGCATATCTGAGGTTATTGATATTTCTCCCAGCAATCTTGATTCCAGCTTGTGCTTCATCCAGTCCAGTATTTCTCATGATGTACTCTGCATATAAGTTAAATAACCAGGGTGACAATATACAGCCTTGACGTATTCCTTTCCTGATTTGGAGCCAGTCTGTTGTTCCATTTCCAGTTTTAACCATTGCTTCTTGACCGGCATACAGATTTCTCAGGAGGCAGGTCAGGTGGTCTGGTATTCCCATCTCTGGAAGAATTTTCCACAACCACAAACAGAGCTAGAATTCAAGAAAAGTTCAGGTGAGTAAAAAAATAAATTTTGCAAAAACCTACTTATAATAGAGAGTCATTTAAAGCAGTCAAATGTTTACAAATAAGGTATTTCATTGTATGAAAGTGTTTATATTTTGAAAATATTGGTTGATGAATGGTACATACTTTTAAAAAATACAGTTTTTCAAATGTTTTCATTTGGCTCTTTTTCTGTAATTATGTTTTAATTTTTTCTGTGCATATGTAAGTGATAAAATATGCTTATTTGAATCAGTGAATTATGAAGCACTTCTTATATGCAGGGTGTAATTCTAACTCTGCCTATAAACTGACTATTCCTATAGGACATCCTGCTATTTTGGGCATAATCCCAAAGGCTGGGAGCCACTGAATACCTACTAGCAAGCAATTAAAATAAGTTGCTAAGTACCTAGGAGGGAATAAAGAGATTTACAACACTAATATTATAAAATATAATCATAAAAGTAATAGTGAGTGGCATAGCTGATCAAAGATTAGGGTGTTATTTTATTTTCATATAGTAGTTCAAAGCAAACCTGGTTCACCTGAGGATGTGACTAATTACTGCAGCCTCATTAGACCAGTTGACATACCACCTAGCCCTTTCAGATACGCTACTTATAACTTTGTTATGAAAATTTAAAGGAGAAAATTTAACATAGAGCAGGTAATACCCCATCATAATTTCTTTATTCAACACATATTTGTTGAGTATGCATTATAACTCTGGTTTTTATGTGAAGTGCTATGGCTATAAATGAATGACTCTCTTTTCATGTTATTTGAATATGAAAAATAAAAATCATAGGGATGGATGAGATTTTTATGGAGTCCAAGCTGAGTAGAAAACAAAGTAAAGTCACAAATGGTTAGATGATCCAGCAGAAATCATAGGGGTGGAGGATGGTCAGCAAACAGTAACTATGAATGAGACTAAAGGAAGTTGGTTAGGCAGGAATGATGGTAGGAAAACTGAAAGAAAAGGAAGCTTTGGTTTATGTATGATATTGAAGTTTTAGTTTTGAAGAGGTTGTATAGTTCCTGTTAATCATTCAATGGTGTCCCATGTGGATTGATTGTGATTTTAAAGAATCAAGAAAGCCTAAGACCAAGGTTTTAGATGCATGAACGGTGAAGATATTGAGGTTCTACAGTCCCATGTTGAAAATGTGTGGTAGTGGCTATGATCCAGTAGGAAAGGATAGATGAGGATGAATGAGCAGGTAGCAGGCCACAAAGGATGCTTACCTAAGTATGAATGAGTAATCGTGTGGAAATGGAAGTGTTAGCAATGGACTTTCACAAGACAGCTATTCATGCCTGTCATATTCTTGTTAATGCAAGTTCAGGTGCCCAGTGCACAGTGAGGCCAAACAAATGGAGACTTCTGCTTTTGGAGCAGAGAAAGGTTTATTGCAGGGCCAGGCAAGGAAACAAGTGGCTCATGCTCTACAAGCCCTGAACTCCATGAAGGGTTTCAGCAAAGCACTTTTGAAACCCAGGTGAGGGACGGGGTTGCAGGGTACATAAGTGATTAGCTTGCGCACAATTTTCTGATTGACTGATGGTGCGGTAGCAGGGCCATGTCACAGGGGTTAACTTTATCAGTCCTCAATCTCTAGTAGGCCTGGGGACTATGTGAACATGATCATCAGTTGGGTAACCTCCCTTTTGATGAGGGGGCAGGGGTTATATCTGCAAAACAACTCAGAAAATGTGCATCAAATACTATTGTCTAGGTACTTCAGACAGGACCTAAAACAGAGGACATGGGTGAGGGGTCTGTCATGAGATGGCCCCATAGGATCCTGCTCGGTTACATTCTCACCATAGAATATCCAATTTAAGACCACATTCAAAAGAGCACAAGAAATTAGCAGGCCATTATTTTCATCTCAGGTGTGTCATGTACTACTGTGAGGTGAACATATAATTGATAATCAAAACTGAGGAAATTTGGAGAGTGAAGATGGATGCTGTTAGAAATTACACCAAAACAATAGACATAAACTGGAACTGGCCAGGGCAAAAAGGTACATGTGGTTACTTCATAGGCAGTTCATATTGCTTCACTTATAAAATGTGGACAGTATCCATTTTAAGACAAGTGTGTGAAAGTATCAAACCCTATTAGTTAACATTTGTCAAATTGGAATATTTTGTCCTGCCTTGTCCCAGAAACTGTAAATTCATTGAAATCAGGGGATGCAGCTATTTTTTCTTTGTAGTCCCTCCATAATTAGTACGTGAACTTCCCTGGTGGCTCAGACGGTAAAGTGTCTGCCTACAATGCAGGAGATCTGGGTTCAATCCCTGGGTCGGGAAGATCTCCTGGAGAAGGAAATGGCAACCCACTCCAGTATTCTTGCCTGGAAAATCACATAGACAGAGGAGCCTGGTAAGCTACAGTCCATGGGGTTGCAAAGAGTTGGACACCACTGAGCAACTTTCTTTTCACTTTTTATAATTAGTACAGAACTATGCATTCAGGGAGAATTCAATAAGTGTAACTGTTATTCTGTGTTTATAACTTTATTTGGATCCCACTGCAATTTACTCTCATGCCTTAATTATTTTTTAAAATAATTTTATTTTTATTTTACTTTACAATATTGTATTGGTTTTGCCATACCTTGACATGAATCCACCACGGGTGTACATGTGTTCCCCACCTGAACCCCCCTCCTACCTCCCTCCCCATCCCATCCCTCTGGGTCATCCCAGTGCACCAGCCCCGAGCACTCTGTATCATGCCTTGATTATTTTGAAGACAAAACTCATCCTTAACATAGATAAGAAACTGGGGTAGAAAAGTTTTGCAAATGATCAAAAAATGACCACAGTAGACTGTGTTATGATGTGAAAGCAAGGTTTTGAAAATAAAATTCAGGTTGTATTAGGGCCTTAGGATCTGGAGGTTCAGCCCATTCTTTTTCATTCAATCTTCTATCTCTTGGGCACTAAAACCAGTTGGTCCCAAATAGATGGAAGTACTTGGGGCATAACTCTGACTTCCATTTTGCTAGTTCCTGGTACTACTTAACCCAAAAGCAAAGTGGAAGGATGGGCTTAATGTTTCTGTCTTAGATGATATAGAAATTTGGTGCAGGCAAACTTAGGGTTAATACTTGGCACTGATTTGTTTGGATCCTTGGCATTTCAGTCACCCTGGTAACTTAAACACTTTTCTTGAGACAAAGAGGAGTAGGCATAGTTTTTGTCATCCCTTTGGTAAACATGTAAGAATTAATTTAATGCTTGAATTACTTTACCATCCTCAGTGACTGTTTCTCATTCTCTTCTAAAATGATCTTTCTTCACCCATGGCTGATCTCTTATCTGAGGCTGCCTGCTTCAGAAATGACTTGACAGCTTATATCACCTGTTACACTAACCTCAGACTAATTTCAGTTTCTCTCCTGCCCTATCATTCTCCTTATTTTGCTCTTTCAAAATTCTTCTGTTACTTTTTGGAAATGAATGTAAAATTTTCAAACTTACTCTTCAGACTTGGTTGTGTCTTAAATATCCTATGATCACAATAGAATCATAGAAGTTATAAGCAGAATTGGAAGGAATCATAAAGGCCATCTAATCTAAACCCCATCTCCCCTTCTCCTCTTGCCAAAATTTGAATCCTCTCTGCAAAATTCCTGGTATATCTTTATACCAAATGCTGCCCATAACCTGAGAATCTTCATGAACTTCTTGCTCTATCTCATTTCACCTTTAGGCTGCTTGCATTATAAGTCTTTTTTTGTTGTTATTGTTATATTGAACCACAATGTATAACTTTACCTCCTGATCCTTGTAACTTCTTGGAGATATAAAGAAGAAAATAATAGGGTCTTTAAGTATGCACAGAAGAATTTATCATGCCTTCTCCTGGGTAAATGTCCTGAAACTCTCAGTATTTCTTTCTACAACATGAATTCAAGTTCTCCTTAGGGTGACCAACTTGTCTTGGTTTGTTTTCCTAATTTTAGCACTGAAAATCCTGCATTCTGGGAACTCCCTCAATCCCCAGCAAACTGGGATAGTAAGTCTATATATAGGAAGTGCTAGAAAAAAAAATCAGGTCTTATGCTAGATTCTCATTAAGCCTATACCATTTTGAAGTTGGCTTTGGCATGGATGAACCTTTATAAACTGTTTATTTGCATGGTCAACACACATGAAAGCAAAAGAAACATCTAGATGCAAATGTAATATCATTGAAAGGCAAAAAGTACTGGATCATGTGCTAATTTCCAACTGACTTTCAGGCTAGATTTATTTGTGATGTATTGAATTTAAAATGAAAAACCATCTGTCATCCTCCTGTGTTCAAACAGCATTATTCACAAATAGCCAAGGTATGGAAACAACTTAAATGTCCATTTGACAGATGAATGGATAAAGAAAATATGAACCTGGAGAGCATTATGCTAAGTGAAATAAGCCAGCCAGACAGAGACAAATACCACATGGTACCACTTGTATGTAGTAAAAAAAGAAAAAGAAGTCAAACTCATAGCCAAAAATAAGCGGTTGACAGGGGCTGGGAGTGGGCAAAATAAGGAGAGATTGGTAAAAGGGTATCAAGTTTTAGTTATAAGATGAACAAGGCCTGAGGATATAATATATAACATGGTGATTATAGTTGATAACTCATATAATTTAAGTTTGCTAAAAGTGAAAAGTGAAAGTGAAGTCACTCAATCGTGTCCGACTCTTTGCGATCCCATGGACTGTAGCCCACCAGGCTCCTCCATCCATGGGATTCTCCAGGCAAGAGTACTGGAGTGGGGTGCCATTTCCTTCTCCAGGGGATGTTCCTGACCCAGGGATCGAACCTGGGTCTCCGGCATTGTAGGCAGACTCTTTACTGTCTGGGCCACCAGGGAAGTTCTAAGAGTAGAACTCAAATGTTCTCAAGTTGAATGTGTCAGGTGATGGATGTGTTAACTCAATGGGAGAAATCCTTTCATAATATATACATATGTCTAATTATTGCATCGTATACTTTAAATACTTATAATTTTATGTGTTAATTATACTTCAGTCAGCAAAGCTGGAAAAAAGAACCATCTATCTACAAAGATCTAAAGCACAGATCACAAACTGGCAATCTAAGTTCAGATTCAGCTTGCAGTTGTGGACTTTTGGGGAAACCATACAGCAGTGGTCTCCTCAATATTTTATTTATTTTCATTGACTTAGTCACCAATAATTAAAAAGCAAGAGATTCCACGTTTTTAAAAAATCTGGATTTCTCATTCTTTTGAAAAAAATTGTAGCATCTGGCAATAATTTGCCCATACTTAGGGCAGTGATCTGTTGGAACTGAAGAGTAGCTGCTGCTTTTACATAGGGCTTTATAGTTCATCATAATCCCTGCCATGGCCCATCATTTCCTGTCCCCACTGGCTTCAGTAATCATACTACCTTCCAGAATCCTGGAGAAGGCATTGGGTATTGAAAATCCTCAGTAAAGTCCTCTTCTCTTTGAATTGTTCCTGTTTTCCATATCTTTCATTACAAAAATATGTGTTTTCTTAGCAAAAACAAAAAAGGCATAGTAATTCCTTTCCCTAGAGATAGCTGTCATCTTATTGGGATGAAAAACTGTTAATATATTTGAGGCAATTATATAATAAGTGTCTTTGATTGATTGAATTAATGGCCTTAATTTTTCATGTCTCTATGTGTCAACATCATTTGGCAGTGTTTTCTCATATTGACTTGATCATGAAACTTGTTTTGGTCAGTGAAACACTAGAAAATTTGATGCCATCAGTAGCTTGAAAAAGTACTTAGTGTTTCCACTTTTTTATTTTTCTTTGCCTTCGCCATGGTAAAATTCCCTGGATAGTTTTCTGGATGATGTGAGACACCGGCTGGCCTAGTGATAGCTTTTGTCCCGGTTGACAGGCAGCCAACCTCCAAACATGTGAGGGAGTTCAGCTCAGACCAGAAGCATGGGCCAGAGAAGTTCATTCTAAATCCCTAACCCACAGACTTGTGAGCTAACAAATCCTTAGTGATTTGCATTCTTGAGTTTGATTTGTTTTGTTATATAGCATTATTGTAGAAATAGTTAAAAAATAGAGATATTTATCCTTTTAGAAGCAAAATATTGTAATAAAAATCTGAAATATGTGTCCTTGGCTTTGGGAAAGGCAGTAGGTAGAGACTAGGAAGACAGTGTTGAAAGAATGGAGGCTGAAACAATGGTGAGAAAGCTGCTATAGCACTTGGACAAATGGTGAACCCTGTTATTTAGTGAAACATTTGATAAAATGTTGTAACAGAATATAGAAAATATACCAAATTAGCATTTATACTTGAGTTAAGATATTGCCAGACAGAATGTTGAAAATGTCACCTGGCTCTTACTTGCTGTGCATAACAACAAGAAAGAAATGAGTTAAAGAAAGAACTGGCCAGGTTTTAAGTAAAATTTAGAGAATACCACAACTCACTGGATTAGAAGAAACATTTTTTCTCATCTATAGCCTCTCATACTAGTAAAAGATTAAATCCAGGGAACACCCAGAAAGATGTGATCTTAGTACTAAAGACCAAAACAGTTTTGTAAGACTGTATTAAGATATTTGATAGAATTAAGGAATTTCTAAATAGATCCTCAGGCTTCCCTGGTGGCTCAGTGGTAGAGAATCTCCCCTGCCAATGAAGGAAACACAGGTGCAATCCCTGGGTTGGGAAGATATTCTGGAGAAGGAAATGGCAATCCACTCCAGTATTCTTGCCTGCAAAATCCCGTGGATAGAGGACCCTGGTGGGTTACAGTCCATGCGGTCACAAAAGAGTTGGACGTCACTTACTCAACTGAACAGCAACAAAGTAGCCACTCTCAACTAGACAAAAGTATTTGGAGAAATCTTAAGGGTATTGCCTTGCAGCAGCCTGATATCTCCAAAGAAACACTAACAAAATTTAGAGACAGAGGCCTATCTGAAAAATAATTATGACTTTGGCTTTTGCCAATGAAGTGAACTTGAAAAATACTTATGTGAAGCCCCAAAAGTTTTTAAGGGCATTGTGTGGGCAAAAGTGCAACCAGCCTGGTTTAAAAGAGAATGAGATTGTGGAAAACTCAGAAAAGCATCAGTCCTTCAATATTCAGTGAGCAGGAGGCAGACTAAAAAGTTACTCAGAAATTATGTTTATAAGTGCTCTCTTCAGAAGTGACCAAGCAGAATGGAAAAAGAATAGTATTTCAGAGAATAAAGTTAAAAGCCATGGAGAACAATGGACAGGTGAGCCACTGTCGGGAGTCATGATGGAATATAGGTAAGAAGCATTCCCCATTCCTACGTTGTAGGGTTCTGGTCATATATACCCAGTGGGAATTGCTATAGATGTATACCAGGGCTAGCAGCTTCCCATTTTCTTTCCCTTTCTGGATGAGTATTTTTGTATCTGGTGCCACCGTCATCACTGAAAGTTGGATATGTGGGTGGCTGATAATTTTCATTTAAATCTGTTGGTCTTTGGATCTTCATCTGAGGAGCCATGTCAGCACCTGATCATAGATCATGAGATACTGGATTCTAGGTCTGACATGACTGAATGAAAGTTTTGAGATCCTCATTGGAGGAAAGCATATTTTTCATGTAGGAATGTTGTGAATAATTATTACAAGAGTGAACTATGATATATGGATTGCACTAAAGGCCATCTTTATCAGACCTCCCCATACCATTGATCTTTGTAGATGTTGGGCTTGGCCTTGTGACTTTATTTTGCTAATTTGAAAGTAGAAAATTTAATATAAGCGAAGCCTTTAAAAAATGCTTGTCTGCTTCTGCCTTTTTTTTCTTGCTACTCTCCTTTCAACATAATAACATTCATAGTTTAGACTGCTGCATGATGAAAGACATGTGTCCCTGACACCCCTATGACCTAAGTATCATTTACCAACTGCCAGGCATGTGAGTAAGCCTACCCAACATCAGAATCATCCATCTGAGTGTGGCTTAGATTATCAACCCACAGACTCCTGATCTAAATAAAGGTTTAGTGTTTTAAAGTTCCTGAGTTTTGGGGTGATTTGCTACACAGCATTATTGTTGCAATAAATAACAGGTAGAAACAAATTAGTGTATAATCAAGGGAGGGATGAAGGGAGAAATCTGTATCATTTGGCAATTGATGCCCACAGATAATGAAGAAGCTTCCTTTTTCTGAGCTACTGTATCTGATATGGGTACATTTCACTAATACAGCTACTGGTAAATAAAGTGAAGTATGGCTTGATACCTTTAAAATATGAAAATATTTATTTGTTTCATTTGGTAAAAATTAAATTTGGCACACTCACAGTCTGACTAATGGTAGGATTTCATAGTTTTGCCTTTAATAATTCTGAAAAGGGTTTTACAAGTAGTCTTTTTTACCATTTAATTTTAATTTAAAAATCACTTATGACGTTATGCTTCAGAAGAGGGGAGGACTGGGGAAGAGAGCTAAGCTTGCTTATTTTGTGGGTCCATCACATTGATATTTGTTTTAAGGGCTAGGCTGCATTAATGGAAGGGACTCAAGGAAATCAGAGTGGTGGGAGAAAGACACTTAGGTTTGAATCTCATCTTGACCAATTTATTAATTGGGTAACCATGGGCAAATTACCTAACCTCTCTTAGTCTCTGTTTCTACATTTATACAGAATATAAATGCTGTGAATATTAATTGAGATAATCAATGTAAAGCATTAGCGAAAAGCAGAAACCGATGCATGGCCACAGATATTATTACTAATTACTTTTTGCCATCTTATGATAATATTTTTAGCTCAATATTATGGTTTGAGAGATATTTTCAACTTTACTGTTGTTGTATTAGCAATGACCGAGCCTGTGTTCTTTAATGGCTTTTTGAAAATCGAAACTCCTACTGGGAAATTTTTTAGCTTTCAAAAATCTTTTCACCTTCTGAATGCTAGTTCCTGTGAGTGTTTCCAAAGGCAAAATGGCATTTCAAGAGCAATGATAAGTGCACTTCTAAAATAGAATACACACCAGGCAGTTTCCTAGGACAGAAAAATATCCTGGTGAGAGCAGCTGGGCTGGTTAGGGGAACAAATGGTCAAATGTAACACCCGAGGAAGTTCTGTAAGGCTGAGGGCAATAACGACCAGAAGGAGCTTTGTTCCTTGGTGTCTTTTTTTTTTTTTTTTAAGTTTCCCAAAGCACTTGGCCCCTTTCTCCTGAATGTGGAAACTTTCTGCTTAAAAGTAAAGACCATTCCTTGCCAAAATTATTAGCAATACAATGGCAACCCACTCCAGTATTCTTGCCTGGAGAATTCCATGGACAGAGGAGGCTGATGGTTTACAGTCCACGGGGTCACAAAGAGTCAGATATTACTGAGTGACTAACACTTTCACTTTCTTCCTTGATTATAGCAGCAGTGACTACGTCCACTGTTTGGGAAGGGTCTACAGAAGTTTTGAGGAAGACATTTTCTCTCACAATCAATTCCTCTGTTTTTATTTTGGGAACTCATTGTACTTCCTTTCCCTGTCAGCTTCATATGCCCATGTTGCTCAGCAAAACGATATTCATTACAAAGATAATTATCATCTATTATCAGCCTATGCAAATCATTCAGGACTTCTTCCCAGAGACTTTCTATTCTTTAGTTGGGACAAGTAGCCAGAAATTGAGAAAAATATTTTACTTTCAGTTGGTTCCACCCTGGAACTGAGTGCACATAATAATAAGGTAATAAAGTAATGAATTAATAAAACAATAAGGTAATAAAGATGTAGCTCTGATCATGAACTGTCTTGGTATATACTTTTTCATTACATAATCTGTGTCCTACAAGAAAAGAAGTGTTGCTATGGAAGCCAAGAAGTCAACACTATTAAGAAAGAGTGGTGAAGACTTTGCTTAGTTGTCCAGATGTGTCCAACCCTTTGCGATCCATGGACTGAAGCATGCCAGGCTTCCCTGTCCTTCACTATCTCTTGGAGTTTCCTCAAACTCATGTCCATTGAATTGGTGATGACATCCAACCATCTCATCCTCTGTCATCCTCTTCTCCTCCTGCCTTCAATCTTTCCCAGCATCAAAGTCGTTTCCAATGATTCAGCTCTTTGCATTGGGTGGCCAAAGGATTGGAGCTTCAGCTTCAGTCCTTCAAATGAATATTCAGGTTTGATTTCCTTTAGGATTGACTGGTTTGATCTCCTTGCTGTCCAAGGGACTTTTGAGAGTCTTCAGTGCTCAGCCTTCTTTATGTTCTAACTCTCACATCCATACATGACTACTGGAAAAACCATAGCTTTGACTATAAGGACTTTTGTCAGCAAAGTGATGTATCTGCTTTCTAATATGCTGTGTAGGTTTGTAAAAGCTTTACTTCCAAGGAGCAAGTGTCTTTTAATTTCATGGCTGCAGTCACCATCCAATGATTTTGGAACTCAAGAAAATAAAGTTCGTCATTGTTTTCATTGTTTCCCCATCTACTTGACATGAGGTGATGGGATTGGATGCCATGATCTCAGTTTCCTGAATGTTGAGTTTTAAGCCAACTTTTTCACTCTCCTCTTTCACTTTCATCAAGAGGCTCTTTAGTTCCTCTTCTCTTTCTGCCATAAGGGTGATGCCATCTGATCTGAGGTTATTGATATTTCTCCCAGCAACCTTGATTCCAGCTTATGCTTCTAGCCCAGCATTTTGCATGATGTATTCTGCATATGGATTAAATAAATAGGGTGACAATATACAGCCTTGACGTACTCCTTCCCCAATTTTGAACCAGTCCGTTGTTCTGTGTCTGGTTCTAACTATTGTTTCTTGACCTGCAAATAGGTATCTCAGGAGGAGGTAAGGTAGTCTGGTATTTCCATTGCTTTAAGAATTTTCCATAGTTTGTTGTGATCTGCATAGTCAAAGGCTTTAGCATAGTCAATGAAGCAGAAGTAGATGTTCTTCTGGAATTCTCTTGCTTTTTCTATGATTCAAAGGATGTTGGCAATTTGGTCTCTGGTTCTTCTGCCTTTTCTAAATCCAGCTTGTACATTTGGAAATTCTTGGTTCATATGCTTTGAAGCCTACCTTGGAGGATTTTGAGCATTACTTTGCTAGTGCGTGAGATGCATGCAATTTTGTGGTAGTTTGAAAATTCTTTGGGTTTTCCCTTTTTGGGGATTGGAATCAAAACTTATCTTTTCCAGTCCTGTGGCCACTGCTGAGTTTTCCAAATTTGCTGGCATATTGAGTGTGGCACTTTAGCAGCAGCATCATTTAGGATTTGAAATAGGTTAGCTGGAATTCCATCACCTCCACTTGCTTTGTTCATAGTGTTGCTTCCTAAGGCCCACTTGACTTCACACTCCAGAATTTCTGACTCTAGGTGAGTGATCATAACATCTCAGTGTCAAAGAGAGAGATGAAGGTAGAACAGCCATTGGTATAGAACTTATATGTTTGGGGACAAAACATGTTTCTGGTTATTTTAAGAAGGTATGAGAAGTGTAGCAAGATTGATTTTTTGTTGTTGTTGTTTAAGAGTCATCCTATGGATCATATTTAAACAAGCTGGGAGTCAACTGGGCAGTTAAAAAATGAAGTTGTATGAGGAAAACTGTATGAACATAGAAAGCTGAGTGTAAAACCATTTTACTCATTATAATAATATTCTTATGGTGTCTAAAGTCATGTGTTAGTAAGATAAGGGGGAAGTGAAATTTCAGGCATTGGTGAGACAGCTGATCTCATTTAGGGGTATAAGATAGAGAAATAGGTTTTCTCTGTGTGAATTTAACTGACCCACATGAGGAATCTGTCATTTTTTAAAATCCGGTATTACCTAACTCTGATAGCCCAGAGTATTTGTTATAAGATAGTCAACACCATTCCTTGAACACACACCATGTTGAACTCAAAATTAGCTAAGGTAAAGTGGTAGAGAGAGGTTTAAAAAAACCCTGGAATATATCAATGAATCTATTTGTGTGTACATTTTTGTTAGATACCTCATGTCCAACAGGAGGTTATGCCCATACGTACAGAGAGGATATGAGTTTAAATTGAAGAAAGTTTGAAACTTGAATGGAAAATTGGCATTAGTACCTAAGATAACTAATTCAAGACAAGCAAGATTTTGACATGGAAGAAATGTGAGAGAAAAGAATCAACAGTGAGTTTAACTGAATAAGAGATTCATCTATCCCTGTGTTTGCTGAAATTTAGGTATAGTCAACAGTTGAAGGATATTTGCTATGTGCAAGTCTATCACTTTAAGGGAAGTACAAAAGAAATTATGATTTTCAAAAGTATTATTTCCAATTAATTTTTTGGTTTCAAACTTGCACATATGAATCTGTAGCCTGCTCAATTATAGTTTGACCAATAGGTCAGATTTTATATTGAGTCATTTTTTGGAGACTGTTAATTTTATTGAAATTTAAAATTTTTCACTTGTTAATATTCCTTATGAAATATAGTTGTGTCATTACTCCATCAAAAATTGGTAGTTATTTGTGCCTAACTTAGACCCCAAATTATTAAAAAGATACTTTCAGCTTAAGAATGCTTTCAGCACTTGTCAATAGTTAAGTTAATGAATACTTCATAAGCAAAAGTTGGATGGTTGCATGTTCACACTGCCTGATAGCTATAAATGGATTGCCAATCTATTCTCAGGTTTCTTTCAGTTCTAGGAAATGTGTTTCAGTATTATTTTGAAACATCTATATTTGGCTTTTAAGTATGCCCAAATAAGTGTTATTTGTTTTTTTCTCTGAGTAAAGAATATTACCAATTGTTCCAAAACATTCAAACTCTTGGTAATCAAACTGTTTTCATCACAGCTGAGTATTCTTATACAGCTCTGTCATTTTATCCTCAACATAAAAATAAGCAAGATAACTTATTCTTGAAATTATAGGTTATATATCCCTGAAATGATAACTGATATATAAGAAATTTGTGATAATGGGTCCCTGCTGAGGTGTGCCAATTGAGCAAATTCATCTTTAACCCACCTCATCATTTTTTACTACTTCCTTAAAATCGTCACATTTGCAAAGTCTCATGTTACTATCATATACTATCAAATACATAATCCCATTATATGTATATATACACAAATATATATAAAAGGACAATTTGCATTTGTGATTTTTCTGAGCTGTAGCATTTATATCATTATCTTTACCATTACTTTCATGTTTTGATGCACAAGTTTTACAACATTGATCCACTTTTGTTATTTGGGATTTAACAAAATGATATGAATTCACAGGAAAACTATAGTAAAGGTAAATGGTAAGAAATTATTTGAGAATATTTTAGTATATATAAACTGGACCATATTAAATGTTAGTCAATAATCGTATATCATTTTAACACACTTCTAACCTTTAAGATTGCAAGAATTACTAATACTGTAATAGGATTTCTCTGAAAAAACCACCCCATCTTCTATTTCATATTTGTAAAATGTATAAATACAAAATCATATATAGGATGCTAGTTAATTTACTCATTTATATAAATTTGCTGTACTTAAATATTTCATGCTATGGCAGTAAGAAAAGCAGAGAATGCAAGAAAGCACACCCGTGATTGCCTTCAAGAACATGCAGTCCTCTGAGTCAGATATACACCTCCATATGAAATGAATCACATTCAGCAATTGAATCTTTTGTGACCTCCTTTTAACATCTTTGCAATGTAGGGAACTTGAATTGGGTCACTTTTTCTAAGAGGAATAAAACCAGACGTATGAGGATCAACAAGAGAAAATATAATTTCCCCTTCCTTTCCCCTATCTTTCAGTGGGAAAAACAAGGCATTGTGATAAGGTGGAGAGAAAACTAAACTAGGAATCACTCTCTTGTTTTGGCCTGACTCTCTCACTTCATGGCTGTGCACTTCAGGACAAGTCCCTTCACCTTTTGGGGGATAATTATCCTTAGATGTGACATGTAGTAGGTGGATTTCACCAGATGCAATGTCTATAATTCTGCATCCATGAATCTCTTGTCTATTCTATATGGAAGTTCTTTGTGAGAATCACCAGGTATGTTTTTGCAGTGAGAGTTCTTGGAAAAAATAGATTCTTCTGTTTCTCTTGTGTAAACAGAAATTGATTTCCATCGTTTGAACTAGGGGATATAAAATTTTAACCTCTTCCTCCATTTGTTTCAGAAAGTAGTTTTTCTCTTCTTTTATTCTTTTTTTTTAAACTTTTAAAATTTTGTATTGAAGCATAGCTGATTAGGGGCTTCCCCCGTGGCTCAGACAGTAAAGAATCTACCTGCAATGCAGGAGATCCAGGTTCAATCTCTGGGTTGGGAAGATCCCGATTAACAGCGTTGTGATAGTTTCAGGTGAACAGCAAAGGGACTCAGCCATACATATACATGTATCCATTCTCCCCCAAACTCCCGTCCCATCCAGGCTGCCATATAACACTGAGCAGAATTCCATGTGCTATATAGTAGGTCCTTGTTGGTAATGTATTTTAAATACAGCAGTATGTACTCCCTAAATATCCCTCCCCCCATCTTTTCCTTCTGGCAACCATAAGTTAGTTCTCGAAGTCTGTGAGTCTGTATTTGTTTTGTAAGTTCATTTGTATCCTCTTCTTTAGGAAGCAACCTCGTATTTCATTGCCAGCCATGGAGGCCTTTCTGTTCCCCAGTCTTTCATTTTGTTTGACATATGTAAACTTGTTTTCCTTTTCTAAGACACATGATAGATAATGAGAGTTATTTCTTATTTCTTAAAGTCATGATCTAAATGCTTTCCCATTCATTGCATCAGAGACTTGACCTAGTCTGTAAAGGGCCCCTGTGTTAAGGCAAGCAACAATGTCAATGAACTAAAATGAAACAACCAGTAAATGACAGTTGAACAGATGTCAGCTGATAAACATCCATAATGGGCCAGATCCCAAATCCCTACCTTACTCTGGGGCACTACCAAATACCATTGACTCAATACTTGGCCTGCCCTGAGATTCACCAAATCCCCATTTCCAAAAGTGTAACTCAAAGAGTACTTTCCTAGAGTGAGACTTGAAGAAAGAAATGCCCAGGTATATTCCATCTGTCAGCTCATCAATGTGCAGAAATGGTTGATTTTCACCTCACCTCACTGTCTCTTCCTCCCCTGATAACTCAGAAACAGAAAGGAAAGGGTAGGGAAAGGAACAAGCTGTTTGTTAGAAAGAAACCTAACTGGAGTGGAAGGCAAATGCCTAGTCTTTGTAACTTCTCTTATGTGACTGATAAACAAAAGATTATAAGAGGAAAATATGTCTAGTCTGTTCTTTGTATTTTTCAGAGTAATAACTCTTTAGAGACTTGCTCCATGTCCATAGCATATAAGCAAACAAGTTAGATTTATAACTCAAGACCCCTGGATTCCAGTCCAAAGCTTTTTATTAGACTTCACTCATGCATTGATGCTCCCTTTTTGCTGTGGCCCAGGAAGCCTTACTTTGCTTGCAAGACACAACTGCTACCATCTGCCCTTTAAAAATTGTTAGCATTGATCTATAAGCTACTACAACTTTCCTAGAGCCCAGGTTTGACAGAGCTGTTAAACAGTGTATTTTAAGCATGTAGAAAAACCCACTAACCAAAGACACAGTTTGCCTAACAAGGAAAAATTTTACCTGGCCCCCATTTTCTGTGAGGCAGGAATATGATTTGAACAAATCCTAAAATTATGCTCAAGAATTTAAACTTCATTGTTACATCAAGATTAGAATGCCATCTCTACCACATGTTGTGAAACTTTAGGGAGATTACCTCTCTTAACATCAGTTTCTTCATCTATAAAGTAGGGATGAATAATATTCCCTTCAAAGCCTCATCTAGGAGGACTGAATAGATGAGATAATGGATGTTAAGCACTTAGCAAGTGTGTGGCATACAATGTTGAAGATATGCTAGTTGCTATTATTATCATCCCCTTCATTCAAGTCTTTGTGTGTATGTGTGTAAAACGTGTTTCTTTTTATCTCTCTTGTTAGAAGGTAGAAATTATAAGAACAGAAATTATGTCTTTATTGTTCACTATTATATGTCCAGCATCTAGACTAACATTTGCTCATAGAGTAGACAATCAGCACATATATGTTTAATAAATGAGTGAGTCAAATGGCCCCCAAATATAGTAATCCATCATGCCAGAGTATGAATTAACATAAAAGGAAGTAATATTTTTCTAACTCATTTTTGGACTGTGGGTATGCCATAACATTGCTATTCATCTCTAATATTTGACATCCATTATTCATTCTATAGAAATCATCTTCTTCAGTGACAGAAGGCAGTTTATCCACCCCCCCACCATGTTTTCAAAGAGTCAGTCTTTTTGTGATTAATACATTCTCCTCAAGGAATTGTTCCTTTGCAATATGTTGAAATGATTCATAAATTAAATTTAACAAGACCATCCAGCTTGATTATGAGTAGTAGTTATTCACCTTTTCATTCAATCACAATGTTATGGATGGTGATGATGATGAAGGATAATGGCCCACTTGTGTTTAGTGGATTGTAACCAAAGGATTAATGGAGAAAATAGAAGATACTCATATCAAATATGTGCATTTTTGCTGCCAATCTAGATAAAAAAAAATCTGCCTGATGCCTAGTTACTTTTTTTTATCACCCTCCTTCTCCAACCTACCTCCACACACATCCTTCTTCTACAGTCTTTTCTTCTCTGTTAGGCTCCTCTGTCAACCTACCCACAAAATCTAATGCCTGCCCAAAGTGATATACATACAGGTTGGAGGGTTAGCTCTTATCCTGGATTTGTCATGACCTTAATCAGTTTTGGAATATGCGGGCACTGTTAAATGATATCCATTTGCCCAGTCTATACTAATATACTATACTAAGACCAATGTTCACCACCCCCAACCTCGGTATCTTAAAGGAGCCCTTCTACAATGTTGAGAAGTTGTATGATAGATGAAGGTGAGCTAGATTTCAAGCAACCTGGGTTCTTGCCTTATTTCCTCTACTAATTTTGTCATCTTAGACCAGTTATTTCCTTCTTAGATGTAGGTTGCATAATTTGTAAATGGGGATAATGGCTCTTAATGCCCAATTTATTTTTTTATATAAATTTATTTATTTTAATTGGAGGCTAATTACTTTACAATATTGTAGTGGTCCAATTTATTTTTAATAGTTTACGATTCTCTGAGATTCTTTGTTAATTTAGAAAGGAATGTAAGTTAGTTTTCCTTTGCCTAAATCTCTTCTATAGAAAACAAATAACGTTCTTGGAGTAGTTTAATTTGAATTGCAATACAATATGTAACAAAGATTTAGTTGTGCCCCAGTTTGAAATATCTGAAGCAATACTTTACTAATTTGACAATTATTTCAACATGTTCATTTTTAAAGTAAATGTGTGCAAAATTATTACTGGAGTTAATCTTATTGGTTAAACTAAATAGGGCATATATACAAATTAAGGCCTCCAAATATGTTAATGCAGTTGATAATTTTAAAAGATAATGGAAGAATGAGCATAATATTTGCAATTCATGTCAAGTAACACTTTTAATGCAACAAGTGATTAATGCAGTTAGGAAGGAAAAAAAAGAGAAGGCTTAAAATGTTTTCTTTGGTCCAGGAGGAAATAGTATCAGATGATTGGTATTAAAAGCATGCATGTATTAATCCAGTTTTCTTAAAAGCAGAGCATGGAAGAGAACTGGCTTTTCACTTCACATACACCCATCTAAATCTGATGAATAAGCAAGAAACTGCTAAAATGAATTCTGAGTACCCAAGGCATGGATACATAAACCCACATACCTTTCTGCTTATCTCTTATTGAAGACTGCTCCATAAACTATTAAAATGTCTCCTCCAAACTGGCAAATAGGATGTAGAAATAGTCCTTGGATGCCAAATACCAATTAGACAAGGACATAGAGGTGAACAGAGCCCTGGGAGCCAAGTTGTCATTTATTGAATCTGTTATCTGTACAAAGATGACCATAGCCAATTTGCTTACTTCGACATTTGCTTTCAGGTGTTGACATCTGGTTTTATTTTTCCCTCAACTGGATGGACACTAGTTGTTTCGCAGAGAGCCCTCAATTCTCTAGACTCCTCCTAGAGATTACAAAAACTTTTTATTATTCATCAATTCCTTTCATGAGTTACAGATGTATAGTAACCTGTTTTTCACTGGATGCTGAGGTCTATCACTGTCAGAAATCTTAATGTGGCATCTAGCCCACCATACCTATTGACAGGTATCTGAATTAAATGAGGTTTGATCCATAACTTCTTCGATTTGTATAATCAAGTTTTTGGTGATCAATCCTGCCTCTTACCAATGAAGCCATCACCACTCCTGTTCATTTTCTTCACACTCTACTAGCAGAGATCTAGCTTGGTTCTCCTGTTCCCTCCTCAGAAGTATCCCAAATATTTCATGTATCACTTAGTGAAGAGGACTCCAGGAAGGACCACATTAGCAATTCACATATTTTACATCTCACAAAACCTGGCAGTAATTTATCCCTTCCATGAAGCCTTTTACAATTAGCCCCACTAAACTCCTTTCACTTATCTCTGTCCTACAGTTTATTTCTCTATCTTTGTATTTGTACATACATAGTGGTATTCTTGGGTGTATATGGTCCTTTTTTCAATCCATGAATGTGTTGTCAGTTCTTCAGTCCAGATAGCAGATTTACTTGAGAGGATCACTTAGTTCCTACTGGGACCACCCCATTCCTGCCTTATATTCCCATATGAGCTTACTTCTCTTTAGACTACACAAAATCATTTTCAGAAATCAAGATAACTTTCCTCGGTAAAGGTGAAAATACAATTTTGTTTCTAGGAAACATTATTTACCATATAATATCCAGAAGAAATAATAACTGGAGAACTGGAAAACTTGGTATTCAAAGGTCAGAATCAGAAGAGAGATTCTACAGGATGTTGGAAGAGTATGAACCCCAGTGTCATTTATCCTGATGTTGTATATTTGAAGCTGGAGAGGGATTTTTGGCTACATCTGTGCTATGTCAGCACATGCAAGAACAGTGTCTGTTTTCTCAGATGAGTGGCTTTTTGATGATAAGTTTGCTGCAATGATTCTGCTTAAGTAGGACCTTGGAAAAGACAAGAAGCAAGTAAAGAACAAAAATGCACAGCATGTTACTCTGTAGCTTCATCAAAGGCACCCAACTCACAAGGGAAATTATGAGTTAAAAAGATAATTGATTGGTATCCTTTCAAAGGAAGTAACAGAAAGCTCAAGCAAACACCTTCACATCCAGTGATACTCTGTACTGTACTGTGCTTAGTTGCTCAGTCGTGTCCAACTCTGTGACTCCATGGACTGTAGCCTGCCAGGCTCCTCTGTCCATGGGGTTTCTCCAGGCAAGAATACTGGAATGGGTTGCATGCCTTCCTCCAGGGGATCTTCCCAACCCAGGGATCAATCCCACGTCTCCCATATTGCTAGCAGATTCTTTACCATCTGAGCCACGAGGGAAGCCCTCAGTTCAGTTCAGTCACTCAGTCATGTCTGACTCTTTGCGACTGCATGAATCACAGCACGCCAGGCCTCCCTGTCCATCACCATCTCCCGGAGTTCACTTAGACTCACGTCCATTGAGTCCGTGATGACATCCAGCCATCTCATCCTCGGTCATCCCCCTCTACTCCTGCCCCCAATCCCTCCCAGCATCAGAGTCTTTTCCAATGAGTCAACTCTTTGCATGAGGTGGCCAAAGTACTGGAGTTTCAGCTTTAGCATCATTCCTTCCAAAGAAATCCCAGAGTTGATCTCCTTCAGAATGGACTGGTTGGATCTCCTTGCAGTCCAAGGGATTCTCAAGAGTCTACTCCAACACCACAGTTCAAAAGCGTCAATTCTTCAGTGCTCAGCCTTCTTCACAGTCCAACTCTCACATCCATACATGAAAACAGGAAAAACCACAGCCTTGACTAGATGGACCTTTGTTGGCAAAGTAATGTCTCTGCTTTTTAATATGCTATCTAGGTTGGTCATAACTTTTCTTCCAAGGAGTAAGCGTCTTTTAATTTCATGGCTGCAATCAGCATCTGCAGTGATTTTGGAGCCCCCCAAAATAAATTCTGACACTGTTTCCATATCTATTTCCCATGAAGTGATAGGACCAGATGCCATGATCTTCGTTTTCTGAATGTTGAGCTTTAAGCCAACTTTTTCACTCTTCTCTTTCACTTTCATCAAGAGGCTTTTTAGTTTCTCTTCACTTTCTGCCATAAGGGTGGTGTCATCTGCATATCTGAGGTTATTGATATTTCTCCCGGCAATCTTGATTCCAGCTTGTGTTTCTTCCAGTCCAGCGTTTCTCATGATGTTCTCTGCATATAAGTTAAAGAAGCAGGGTGACAATATACAGCCTTGACGTACTCCTTTTCCTATTTGGAACCAGTCTGCTGTTCCATGTCCAGTTCTAACTGTTGCTTCCTGACCTGCATACAGATTTCTCAAGAGGCAGGTTAGGTGGTCTGGTATTCCCATCTCTTTCAGAATTTTCCACAGTTTACTGTGATCCACACAGTCAAAGGCTTTGGCATAGTCAATAAAGCAGAAACAGATGTTTTTCTGGAACTCTCCTGCTTTTTCCATGATCCAGCGGATGTTGGCAATTTGACCTCTGGTTCCTCTGCCTTTTCTAAAACCAGCTTGAACATCAGGGAGTTCACGGTTCACGTATTGCTGAAGCCTGGCTTGGAGAATTTTGAGCATTACTTTACTAGCCTGTGAGATGAGTGCAATTGTGTGGTAGTTTGAGCATTCTTTGGCATTGCCTTTCTTTGGGATTGGAATGAAACTGACTTTTTCCAGTCCTGTGGCCACTGCTGAGTTTTCCAAATTCGCTGGCATATTGAGTGCAGCACTTTCACAGCATCATCTTTCAGGTTTTGAAACAGCTCAACTGGAATTCCATCACCTCCACTAGCTTTGTTCGTAGTGATGCTTTCTAAGGCTCACTTGACTTCACTTTCCAAGATGTCTGGCTCTAGATGAGTGATCACATCATCATGATTATCTGGGTCATGAAGATCTCTAATGTACAGTTCTTCCGTGTATTCTTGCCACCTGTTCTTAATATCTTCCGCTTCTGTTAGGTCCAGACCATTTCTGTCCTTTATAGAGTCCATCCTTGCATGAAATGTTCCCTTGGTATCTCTAATTTTCTTGAAGAGATCTCTAGTTTTTCCCATTCTGTTGTTTTCCTCTATTTCTTTGCATTGATCGCTGAAGAAGGTTTCTTATCTCTTCTTGCTATTCTCTGGAACTCTACATTCAGACACTTATATCTTTCCTTTCATCCTTTGCTTTTCACCTCTCTTCTTTTCACAGCTATTTGTAAGGCCTCCCCAGACAGCCATTTTGCTTTTTTGCATTTCTTTTCCATGGGGATGGTCTTGATCCCTGTCTCCTGTATAATGTCACGAACCTCATTCCATAGTTCATCAGGCACTCTATCTATCAGATCTAGACCCTTAAATCTATTTCTCACTTCCACTGTATAATCATAAGGGATTTGATTTAGGTCATACCTGAATGGTCTAGCGATTTTCCCTACTTTCTTCAATTTGAGTCTGAATTTTGTAATAAGAAGTTCATGATCTGAGCCACAGTCAGCTCCTGGTCTTGTTTTTGTTGACTGGATAGAGCTTCTCCATCTTTGGCTGCAAAGAATATAATCAATCTGATTTCGGTGCTGACCATCTGGTGATGTCCATGTGTAGAGTCTTCTCTTGTGTTGTTGGAAGAGGGTGTTTGCTATGACCAGTGCATTTTCTTGGCAAAACTCTATTAGCCTTTGCCCTGCTTCATTCCACATTCCAAGGCCAAATTTGCCTGTTACTCCAGGTGTTTCTTGACTTCCTACTTTTGCATTCCAGTCCCCTATAATGAAAAGGACATCTTTTTTGGGTGTTAGTTCTAAAAGGTCTTGTAGGTCTTCATAAAACCGTTCAACTTCATTTTTTTCAGCGTTACTGGTTGGGGCATAGAATTGGATAACTGTGATATTGAATGGTTTGCCTTGGAGACGAACAGAGATCATTCTGTCATTTTTGAGATTGCATCCAAGTACTGCATTTTGGACTCTTTTGTTGACCATGATGGCTACTCCATTTCTTCTGAGGGATTCCTGCCCGCAGTAGTAGATGTAATGGTCATCTGAGTTAAATTCACCCATTCCAGTCCATTTTAGTTCACTGATTCCTAGAATGTCGACGTTCATCTTTGCCATCTCTTGTTTGACCACTTCCAATTTGCCTTGATTCATAGACCTGACATTCCCGGTTCCTATGAGATATTGCTCTTACAGCATCGGATCTTGCTTCTATCACCAGTCCTATCCACAACTGGGTATTGTTTTTGCTTTGGCTCCATCCTTTCATTCTTTTGGGAGTTATTTCTCCACTGATCTCCAGTAGCATATTGGGCACCTACTGACCTGGGGAGTTCCTCTTTTGGTATCCTATCATTTTGCCTTTTCATACTGTTCATGGGGTTCTCAAGGCCAGAATACTGAAGTGGCTTGCCATTCCCTTCTCCAGTGGACCACATTCTGTCAGACCTCTCCACCATGACCCGCCCGTTTTGGGTTGCCCCGCAGGCATGGCTTGGTTTCATTGAATTAGACAAGGCTGTGGTCCTAGTGTGATTAGATTGACTAGTTTTCTGTGAGTATGGTTTCAGTGTGTCTGCCCTCTGATGCCCTCTTGCAACACCTGCCATCTTACTTGGGTTTCTCTTACCTTGGGTGTGGGGTATCTCTTCATGGCTGCTCCAGCAAAGCACAGCCACTGCTCCTTACCTTGGATGAGAGGTATCTCCTTACCGCCGCTGTTCCTGACCTTCAACTACATACATACAATTCTTATTGTTGCCATGGTTCCCCCTCCTTTGGCAAAATAAATGCCAATTTTCCAAGAACAAATTCACCTGCAGTTCAGGAGACACAGGTTGAATTCCTGGGTCAGGAAGATCCCCTGGAAGAGGAGATGGCAACCCACTCTAGTACTCTTCCCTGGGAAATCCCATGGACAGAGGACCCTGGCAGGCTACAGTCCATGGGGTTGTAAAAGAGTTGGACTCAACTTAGTGACTAAACAACAAACAACAAAGAAGTATGAGTAGTTTGGTAAAAGGATCCATGTACCATTTCTACCCTTCCTCCCTTTAGTGGTTTGTCAAGGAATAAATGTGCATATGCCTTCATCCCATTCTAGCTCTAAATACACAAAAATAAAATTTCCCCAGCCTCAGAGATTACAGTTTTAATAATATCACTTTCAACTTATATATCTGAAGATCTCTTTGCTTCAAAAGTTTCCCAGAGTTTCAAGATTTCTGATATCAGATACATTTTAGCACTAATGGTGCACAGTGAGTAGATCATACATCCCTCCAGTGACACAGCCCTGGTATGAAATATACTGAATGTGATATATTGCATTTTCCCTCACTCTTGCATCTTCTTTAGGTCTTACCCAATTCAAAGGTCAAGGCATTGATAATTTTGAATGTCTAGGAAGAGTGGCTATCCCTTTTCTTTCAGAAATTCCATGTTCCTATTTGAATCTTGCTTACATTTTCCCTGAAACTTCCAAGGTCTGGGGGTGAATGCTTTCAAACTGTCTGATAAGATGCTTCCCTCTATGCTCTGAGTTGTGAGGTGTTAGTATATTGATACTACACAGAGTGTAAATAGATAGAAGTGTATCTATTGATGTATAGTGGATTTTTATTGAAGTAGAGCAGATTTTTATTGAAGTATAGTGGATTTACAATATTATATTAGTTCTAGTTGTGCACATTAGTGATTCAATATTTTTATAGATTATATTCAATTCACAGTTATAAAATAATAGCTACATTCCCCTGTGCTATACAATATATTCTTGTTGTTTATCTCTTTTATACATAGTAGTTTGTATTTCTTAATCCCATACCTCTGTCTTGTCCCTCCTCTCTTCCCTCTTCCCACTGGTATCTACTAGTTTGTTGGCTTGTTTTCTATATCTGTGAGTTCTTATTTGCATATATACACATCTGTATAATCTTTTAGATTACATGTATGTATTTGTTTCTCTCTGACATTTCACTAACCATAATATTGTCATCCACATTGTTGCAAATGGGAGACTTTCATGGTGTATGGGTATAGGTGTGTGTGTGTGTGTGTGTGTATACATATACATATATGTATATATATATACATATATATATATGTTGGCTAAAAGTTTGCTCAAGTTTTTCTGTAACATGTTATGAATAAGATGGATATCCTTCTTATGGACACACACACACACATATGCTCACATACGTACCATATCTTCTTTATCCTTTCATCTGTTGATGGACACTTGAATTTATTCTGTATATTGGCCATTATGACTAATGTTGCTGGGAACATTAGGATGCATGCATCTTTTTGAGTTAGTGTTTTCAATTTTTTTTTTGATATGTATCCAAGAGTGAAATTGTTGGATCCTATGGTATCTCTATTTAATTTTTGAGGAACCGCCATACTGTTTTCCACAGTGACTGTGCCAATTTCCATTCCCACCAACAGTGTGCAAGGGCTCCCTTTCCTTCATATCCTGGCCAATATTTGTTGTTTGTGTTTTTTTTTTTTTTTTGATGTTAGCCATTCTGACAGGAGTAAGATGATAGTCATTGTGGTTTTGATTTGCATTTCAGATAGAATTTTTAAATGTTTCTCCTCCTACCCTCTCTCCAAGTGTGTGCCTGTGAATATTTAAATAAAATAGAATATATAAATAATAAAATCAAGCCAAATTTCAAAATAAGCAAAAGTCTTAGACAGACACTTCACAGGAGAAGAAATGGTAATGACCAATCAAAACATGACAAGATGTATAAATGCCTTTAAATCATTAGGAAAATTCAAGTCACATCCATGATTAGATACCACTATGTATACTAGAATGACTAAATTTCAAAAAACTAACAGAGCCCAATGTTGAAGAGGATTTAGAGCTACAGGATCTCTCATACGTTTACATGGAGTGTAAAATGATGCAACTGCTATGATTAAACATATAACTACCCACCTTATGACAAAGCAGTTCCTCTCCTAGATATTTTCTCAAGAAACATGAAAGGATATATCCACACAAAGATTTGTATAAAAATGTTCATAGTAGCCTTACTTATACAAAATACATTGAAAATTATCTACCTATCCATCAGCATGAAAAATAATTGAAAATTTTGATACATCAGTAATGGACTACTGCTCAACAACCAAAAGGAGAGAACTACAGATGCCCGCAACATGGATGAATTGTATAAGTACACCCAGTTAAAGAACCTAGGTCCCAAATAGTACTCACTGCACAATTCCATTTTTAAATTGCTACCATAGAAGAAACAAAGCTAAAGAGATGGAAATCACAGAAGCCATTGCTTCTGGGGGGTGCAAGAGCATGTATCAGAAATGGATAAGAGAATTTTTAGGTTGACAGTAGTACTCTATATCTTATTTTTTATTGGAGTATAGTTGCTTTACACTGCTCTGTCAGTTTCTGCTGTACAACAAAGTTAATAAGCCACACATATACATATTTCCCCTCTTTTTTGAATCTCCTTCTCATTTAGGTCACCACAGAACACTGAGTAGAGTTCCCTGTGCTATACAGTAGGTTCTTATTAGTTATCTAGTTTATACCTAGCAGGGACTTCCCTGGTGGCTCAGATGGTAAAGTGTCTGCCTACAATGCAGGAGACCGGGTTCAATCCCTGGGTCGGGAAGATCTCCTGGAGAAGGCAATGGCAACCCACTCTAGTACTCTTGCCTGGAAAATCCCATGGATGGAGGAGCCTGGTAGGCTACAGTCCATGGGGTCACCAAGAGTTGGACACGACTGAGCAACTTCACTCTTTATCCCTAGCAGTGTATATATGTAAATCCCAATTTCCCAATTCATCCCTCCCCGCCACTTTTCCCCTTGATGTCCATATATTTTTTTCTCTATGACTCTGTCTCAATTTCTACTTTGCAAATAGGTTAATCTCTACCATTTTTCTAGATTCCAAATATGTATGTTAATATTTGATATTTATTTTCTCTTTCTGACTTACTTCACTTTGTATGACAGTCTGTAGGTCCATCCATGTCTCTGCAAATGACACAATTTCATTCCTTTTAATGGGCAAGTAATATTCCATTGTATATCTATACCACATCTTCTTTTACCATTCCTCTGTTGGTGGACATTTAGGTTGCTTCCACATCCTAGCTATTGTAAATAGTGCTGCAAAGAACACTGGGGTGCATGTATATATTAGAATTATGGTTTTCTCCAGATATATGCCCAACAGTGTTATTGCTGGATCATATAGTAATTCTGTTTTTAGTTTTTTAAGGAACCTCCATACTGTTCTCCATAGTGACTGTATCAAATTACATTCCCACAGGTAGTAAAAGACAGTTCCCTTTTCTCCACACCCTCGTCAGCATTTATTATTTGTAGATATTTTGATGATAGCCATTCTAACTAGTATAAGGTAATAGTTCATTGTTTTGACTTGCATGCATGCTGTTTAGTTGCTTCAGTTGTGTCTTGCTGTTTGTGACTCTATGGACTATAGCCCACTGGGCTCCTCTGTCCATGAGATTCTCCAGGCAAGAAAACTGGAGTGAGTTGCCATTTTCTCCTCCAAGGGATCTTCCTGACCCAGGGATTAAATCCACTTCTCTTAAGTTTCCTGGATTTGCATGTGTTTTCTTTACCACTCGTGCCACCTGGGAAGCCCCAGTTTTGATTTCCATTTCTCAAGTAATTAGCGGTCTTCCCTGGTAGCTCAGTCAGTCAAGAGTCTCCTTGCAATGTGGGAGACCCAGGTTCAGTCCCTGGGTTGGGAAGATCACTGGAGAATGAAATGGCAACCCACTCTAATATTCTTGTCTAGAGAATCCCATGGACAGAGGAGCCTGGTGGGCTACAGTCCATGGGGTGGCAGAGAGTCAGACACAACTGTGTGATGTTGAACATCTTTTTATGTGTTTGATGGCCATATTTATGTCTTCTTTGGAGAAATGTCTATTTAGGTCTTCTGCCTATTTTTTGATTGGGTTGTTTATCTTCTTGATACTGAGCTGCATGAGCTGTTTGTATATTTTGAAAGTTAATCCTTTGTCAGTTGCTTTGTTTGCAAATATATTCTCCCATTTTGAGGGTTGTTTTTTCATCCTGTTGACTATTTCTTTTGCTGTGCAAAAGCTTTTTAATTAAGTTCATTTGCTTTTATTTTCATTACTTTAGGAGATGGGTCAAAAAAGATCTTGCTATGATTTGTGTCAATGAGTATTCTGCCTATGTTTTCCTCTAAGAGTTTCATAGTTTCTGACCTTACATTTAATCCATTTAAAATTTATTTTTGTGTATGGTGTTGGAAAGTATTCTAATTTCATTCTTTGACATGTAGCTATTCAGACTTAAATGGAAGAAAGTAGGGAAAACTGCTAGACCATTCAGGTATGACCTAAATCAAATCCCTTATGATTATACAGTGGAAGTGAGAAATAGATTTAAGGGCCTAGATCTGATAGATAGAGTGCCTGATGAACTATGGAATGAAATTCGTGAAATTGTACAGGAGACAGGGATCAAGACCATCCCCATGGAAAAGAAATGCAAAAAAGCAAAATGGCTGTCTGGGCAGGCCTTACAAATAGCTGTGAAAGAAGAGAAGCAAAAAGCAAAGCAGAAAAAGAAAGATATAAGCATCTGAATGCAGAGTTCCAGAGAATAGCAAGAAGAAATAAGAAAGCCTTCTTTAGTGATCAATGCAAAGAAATAGAGGAAAAGAACAGAATGGGAAAGACTAGAGATCTCTTCAAGAAAATTAGAGATACCAAGGGAACATTTCATGAAATGATGGGCTCTATAAAGGACAGAAATGGTATGGACCTAACAGAAACAGAAGATATTAAGAAGAGGTGGCAAGAATACACAGAAGAACTGTAC